>NC_091175.1:26490518-26563820 GCF_040958095.1 Procambarus clarkii
AAGCGGAAAATATATTAACAGATAACCAGCAGGGTTAGGAAGCGGTTATCTCTCTGGGATGGAAAGAGACTACTTGTATTCCCAAAGTTTGGGTCCTTCCGGTTTAAATTTAAAAATGGAAAATAGTCGATAATAAGTACCACATCGGAGCGAAAAATGTTAAGGGAATTTTCACTGTTGTGGGAAGTTTTCACATTGGAGTTAAAAATTTCATGCGCTCTACAGCTTGGCTGTCCAGATCACCAACCACGAGGCCTGATCAGAGACCGGGCCTAAGAGACGTTGATTCTCGGAACCAACGCAAGGTACAATTAATGCTACAACTTTACTCTCTGCTGCTAATATCAGATGGTGCATTGCGACATTATCCTCTTCAACTGCTATTGTTTCTTCCATCTCAAGGAACTGTTGCGCTCAGTGAAACGTGCAGTTTCATCAATTCAACATATCATATTTTAATTTATCTGACAATTGTTTTAAAATACAAATCTAAGGATACCGACAGTCTACACAACTATCGGGTGTAGGCTAACGACATCGAAGGGCAAGTTATTCCAATGTTCTATATCCAACCCGTCCTAGACTCGAGTCCATTACATCCAGCGGTCGACCCCACAGACGCATTCATAAATTTTTAAATGCTGTTCATTTTCAGGAATTTTCTCAAATATAAATTAATATTATAATATATTAGCATATTGTGCATATATAGGCATAGGTTAGGTTAGGTTAGGTGTTTAGGTTCTGTTGGCGATTATTTCTATTTGTAGTACGTGGGTGAAGCATTTATAGCGTTGTGATTCGAACAAAATTCGTCAGTGAAACACTTGTTCCGGATATGTTCGAACGTCAGCAGTTGTGAGTCGTGTGTAAACCGCTTTTCATTCATAAACAGGGGGTTTGGCGGGTGCATGGAATCACTTTTGGATCTTTGTTTGGAGGATGGGCTGCAGTGAAGCACTTGTTCCGGAAGTGTTCGAACGTCAACAGTTGTGAGTCGTGTGTAAAGTGTTTTTCATTCATAAGCAGAGGATTTGGCGGGTGCCTTGTATCACTTTTTGGTTTTTGTTTGGAGGCGGGGCTGGTTATTCCAATGTTCTATATCTATGGAGAGTCGAGTGAAGCAACTCGTCCTCAGACCAAGTCCATTCTATCCCAGCCCATCCTACAAAGACCCAAGTCCATTCTATGCACCTGCTAAACCTCCTGTTTTTGAATGAAAAAGGTTTACAAACGACCCGTCCTCGACTCAAGTCTATTACATCCAGAGGTCGACCCCACAGACGCATTCTTAAATTTTAATATGCTGTTCATTCAAAACGGGAATTTTCTCAAATGTAAATTAACATTATAATATATTAGCATATTGTGCATATATAGGCATAGGTTAGATGTTTAGGTTCTGCAGGCGGTTATTTGTTGTTGTTGTTTTTGCTGAGTTAGGGGCGACGACGATCGTGGGATCGGATGCGCCCCGGCGTACCCGTGAAGGGTGAATCGCAAAGCCAGGAAAGGCGAAATGCTAAGCCAAAACGCGAAACGAGTGACGCCAAGCACTAGAAACTAATATGCCACACGGCAAAGCTACGCACAAAGGGAGAGGCAGAAGCACATAATAGAACAGGGCAAACAAACAGCCAGAAGGGCACACAGCATGTCAGAGCAAATACACATGAAATCAGAGCACATACTTGTCCGGGAACTTGGCCCGCGGGAATCTTACATTGAACGCCTCCCAGAGCACCCATTGCCAAGGGTCTCGTCCATCCACCGGGGACGCCATAACATCCGGAACCAGGGCAACAAACGCCCGCAAACTGGGGACCCAGATGGTAGAACTCATGAGGCGAGATGTCGCCACTCGCCCCCACAGGAAGGGAACTTGCCCCCCACGAAAACACTCCGGTCCGTCAGACAGCAGTAACTCGGCAATCTTCGACCAGTGACCCGGTGGCATCACAGACGCCGGCAACACGTCCCCCAGGGCCCCCAACGCGCACCCGCACCACAGGGGTACTCGCGGCCCCGGGCACACCACCAGACGACAGCAGGGAACCCGGACGGCACGCATCCTTCCGTAACGTCACCACCAGGCCACGCCCAGCACCAGAGTCCACACCATCCCTGGCAGCGGAAGCCACCACCCCCCACTGTGGAGAGTCCCCCGGCGGAGAAAGAACGGAAGTCACGTCCGAGACACAGGCACCAGCACCGGCAGGCACATGGACCTCCGCCACCACGAACCGCGGAGACATCGACGCATCCGTATCCACACTGTCAACATCCGAAGCCTCACAGTCACTGAAGTCACCAGCGTCTGCCCAGGAAGAAGACGAACGCCGGGAACGTTTGGGCACTGGCCGGATATCGTCAGAGCCGGTAAGTGACCCAGAAACACGGGTACCACGAGCCGAAGGAACCGACGCCAGGACGGCAGCAGCCTCAACCACAGGGGAAACTGGGCCACACACAGCAGGAGGCTCCGCAGCCACCCCAGCACCAAGCACATCCGGGACCCGAGTCACGGACACAGGGCCAGGTGCAGCATCAGAAGACGAGGGAGAAGACAGCGACGGCACGCAGGGAGCTCCAGGAAGGCCCACGGGAGCAGCAGGGACAGCGACAGGATCAGGCAGACCAACCGACGGTACCTCAAGAAGGAGGAGGGACGGCAACAACCGGAGGAACGGCAGGCGCCGCCGGGGAAGCTGCAGCAGCGAACGGGACGCTCACCTCTTCACTCCTGGAGTCCTCCTCCAGAGGGAGCGGCGGGAAATCCTCCTCATGGAACAAGTTCACAGGAGCGACCGGATCAGCAGTACACCCGGCAGCCTGATGCCCCAACAAGCCACACCGGAAGCAAGTACGGGATTGCCGGGCATAAAACACATGCACGTAGTACCCCAACAGCCGGACAGAGCACGGTATGTTCGTCCTCAGTCGCATCCCGAGGGTCCGTATGTTGGTCTTCACACCCGAATACGTGCCAGACGACAGGGAGTTCATCCGCACACTGACGACGGAGCCGTACCTCTGGAAGAACCGCCGGAGGAGAGTCTCAGGAAACTCCATGGGGGCGCCATGAACACTGACATACGTCACAGCACCACTACGGTCTGAAATGGTCACAGACCCGGTGCCGTCCTGTAACTGCAAAGTACGTCCCTCGTACCTCCGTAAGAAAGCACGGTACACCGCCTCACCCACAAACTTGATAACAACATGGTGAGCAGTTACCAGCTCAATGCCATATACGTCCCCAACCGGGACACGAAGCATGTCACTCAACACCACGTCCACCAGCGGGT
Organism: Procambarus clarkii; assembly: GCF_040958095.1. Taxonomy (NCBI): domain Eukaryota; kingdom Metazoa; phylum Arthropoda; class Malacostraca; order Decapoda; family Cambaridae; genus Procambarus; species Procambarus clarkii. Next base: position 26,493,827 of record NC_091175.1, read on the forward strand.
AACCAGCACGGCCAGTAAACTCCAATCCGATGGAGTTTAACCGCACGACATCGGGAATAGGGCCGCCCATCGCAAAACACGCCACGTCTCCACCACCAGGAACAGCAGGGAGGGTAAACACCCCCACACCCCCTGCCGGCGAAAACAGCAACGACCACAAACTGCCGGAGCGGACAAGCGACACGTCCTCACTCAACGGCAGCGCAGGTGGAACCCGGCGATTATTTGTATTTGTAGTACGTGGGTGAAGCATTTACAGCATTGTGGTTCGAACATAATTTGTCAGTGAAGGACTTGTTCCGGAAGTGTTCGAACGAAATAAGTTGTGAGTAGTGTGTAAAGTGTTTTTCATTCATAAACAGAGGATTTGGCGGGTGCATGGAATCACTTTTGGGTCTTTGTTTGGAGGACGGGCTGGACGTCCGAACACTTCCGGAACAAGTGCTTCCCTGCAGCCCGTCCTCCAAAGATACAAAAGTGATTCCATGCACCTGCCAAACCCCCTGTTTATGAATGAAAAACGGTTTACACACGACTCACAACTGATTTCGTTCGAACACTTCCGGAACAAGTGCTTCACTGACGAGTTTTGTTCGAACCACATCGCTATAAATGCTTCACCCACGTACTACAAATGCAAATAATCGCCAACCGAACCTAAACACCTAACCTAACCTAACCTATGCCTATATATGCACAATATGCTAATATATTATAATATTAATTTATATTTGAGAAAATTCTTGTTCTGAATGAACAGCATATTAAAATTTATGAATGCGTCTGTGGGGTCGACCTCTTGATGTAATGGACTTGAGTCGAGGACGGGTTGTTCCCTGACGACTTTTGTTCAAACTACAACGTTATAAATGCTTCACCCACGTACTACAAATACAAATAATCGCCAATAGAACCTAAACACCTAACCAGTGCCTAAACATGTACAATATGGTAATATTAAATAAAATAATTTTATTTTAGAAAATTCCTATTTTGAATGAACAGCATGTTAAAATTGATGAATGCGACTTTGGGATCGACCGCTGGATAGAACAGACTTGGTCCGAGGATGGGGATGATAAACTCTTCATCCATGCACTGCAAATATCAATACTAGCCATTATCCAACTCGCTCATCGTAACTTAGTTATCGTTATCATTATATTTTAACTCGCTCATTGTAACTTAGCCTCATAGTCATACACATTTTTTAGCATTAAATTACACCTGCCAATCTTTCTGCCATTTCATAAGCTTATTGAATAGCAATTTTTGAGTTTTCTGATTTTAATGCCAGTGCTATTTTTGGTATCGTCTGAAAATGTTTAAAGGTTATTCAATCTTAGATCTAAATCATTTAAATATTTGGTAAACAACTGAGGTACCAGGACGGATCATTGGGCACTCCACTTACGAACGTTTCATTCTAAACAGTTTGACAAATTGTCGTTCTTGATACATTGCTCCGTTCTTAGCCTGTTTGGACATAGAGATCACTTTTTACAATGAGGAGTCTCAGTACTTTTTTATATAAAATATACACAAAATATACAACAAAGTACAGGAAAACAATATACAAACATAGAACACGAAACAGACATGAAGTAGAAAAACACATAACACACAGAATGCAGAACATTGCGTTCTGTATACAGAACAAAAACACAAATGGGAAGAAAGCAAAAATTACAGAAAAGAACACATAAAACACATACCAAGTGATGCTATACTGGCACAGTCAACGCACACAAAACTACAGAGCCGGAACACACAGGAACCGGGAGGCGGGAAATAAAGAACACTATGTATAAAACAAACTACAATAATACAAGTAACAAAGGCATGACACTTAAATATATAAAACCCTCAGCCACACGTGGATACACACCAGAACAAACACCGGAATGCGCAGGAACCGGAAAAAGAGAAACCACAACCACACACTCAAACCCACAGGCATAAACACCGGAACATGCAGGAACCGGGTGAAACAGGAACAAAGTCAAAAATAATAACACCCATATTTCTCTGGGTAATCATTCATCGGATACTTCACAACGTACGCATCCAAAATTAGTCACTCTTGTTCGGTAGGGCGGACGTTCCAAAGACGACGCAGGCGCACCATGAACTCCAGAACCACTATGCCAGGCGGAGACGACCGCCCCCTGAGCAGGGGACACCGAAGACGAAGGCTGAGGCAGGAGACGCGGCAACACCATCGCCATCGAAACAGGCGGCATCGAAGTCGAAGGCTGAGACTGGAGAGGCGGCAACACTGCTACCGACGAAACAGGAGACGGAGCCACGGAACCCACCGGGCGAGCTTCTTCAGGACCAGCACCAACACACCAGGCCCACCAACATCCTTGGCAGGGGGGAACTACCCCCCCCCCCATGGGGAACCGGAACAAACGGACACGGGCGAGGCATCCAAAGCAGGAACCAAAATCCCTGCATCGGCCCCCACCCATACAATAGGGGTGGGGGCCCATATTTCACCATGGTCCACATCACCCTCTGGCACCACACCAGCCACGTGCACACCAACATCGCACTCCACAGAGGAAGAGCCCTCAGAGTCCTCAACATCACATCTTTCAGCCCACTCACGAGGGGGCAATACACTCCTACCCGTTCGAGAACGCTTCGACACAGGTCACTGATCATCCAAACTGTTTCCACCAACAGAAGGCACCTGAGGAGAGCCCTCGGCCGGCCGGACCACAGCGTGCAAAACGCGACCCCGAAGCACTTCAGCCTCAATAACAGGGGGCACAAGTCCACACCCCAGAGGCGACACAGGAACAGAAGTCAGGGCAGGCGGAGCTGACGGAAGTGAGGGAGCTAGCAGAGGCAAAGAAGCCTGCGGAGACCCGGAATCCGTCAGAGGTGAAGGAGCCGGCAGAGGAGAGAAAGCCGACTTAAAGTGCGGGCACACCACCCCAACACCCACACAATCAACCACACTCACGGGCACATAGGCCGAGGAACCTGGTAACACCACCGGGGTAGCATACGGCAGGGAAGCCTCCTCCACCACACCATCACAAGGCAACAGGTCCGTAGCCACCAATCGGGGAAAATCCTCTTCCCGAAACAAATTCACAGGAGCCGCCCCCAGGTGCCCTTCAAGGCCACACTTGAAACACAACCTGGGCTCCCCAGCGTAGAAAGCACGGATGGTGTAACCCATCAACGTGACGGTCGATGGAACAGGAGACTAAAGACCCAGAGCGACGGTCCGAGTCCCGTTCGAGACCCCCGCCACCGGCCAGAGGAGACAGATTTCATCCGGAGAGCCACCACTACCCCATATTTACTGAAGTAACGGTGAAGCAGGTATTGGGGGTGGAGTATTGGAGCCGTATAGTAACGATGGCTCATGGTATTGGGGGTGCTATATTAAGTTGCATTAGGGCATGGCTATTCCAAAGGAAACAAAGAGTTAGTATAAATGGGGTTAAGTCAGAGTGGGAAAATGTTGTAAGTGGAGTGCCTCAGGGCTCTGTCCTGGGACCTCTGTTGTTTATAATATATATAAATGATTTAGATTCAGGTCTGAGTAGCAACATTTGCAAATTTGACGATGATACAAAAATCGGTAGGGAAATTAATACGGAAGAACAGTCACTATCACTTCAAGTTGATCTAAATAGGGTTTATAAATGGTCAAAAGATTGGCAGATGCAGTTTAATGCTGATAAATGTAAAGTTCTGAGGCTAGGTAATGATGATAGAGTTACAAGATACGAGCTCGATAGAGTTGAGATTGTGAAGTCGGATTGCGAAAGGGATCTGGGAGTTATGATTAGTAAGAATTTAAAGCCAAATTATCAATGTCTGAATGTTCGTAATAAGGCAAATAGGACACTGGGATTTATTAATCGAAGCGTTAGTAACAAGATACCTGGTGTTGTTCTTCAGCTATATCTTGCTCTTGTTAGGCCCCATTTAGATTATGCAGTTCAGTTTTGGTCGCTGTACTATAGAATGGATATAAATTCACTTGAACGTGTCCAGTGTAGGATGACAAAGTTAATTCCCCAAATTAGATATCTTTCATATAAGGTGTAAGTTTCATGTAAATTGAATAAAAAATGTAAGAGTTATATGAACGTTTATGTTACTTGAAATAAATGAGTAAAAAATAAAGTCTAATGTGCTGCTATCTGTGGCTGAGGTTGACATTAACCAATTTCATGGCACCCTTAGCACCCTTACAGATAGGCTTATGTGCCGTCAGGTGTATACGTTTCATGCAAATCGTCCGATAAACAAATAAGAAAATTAAAATTGAAAAAACGAATAATAAATCAATTTTTTTAACTTAATTTTTTTTAATAAAACTAATTAAAAAAAATTAATATATGCTATTGTGATAGCTGACAGTCATAGACATGATTTCAGTTGACACTTGTGTTTGATAATCGTTTTTGACCATTTTGGAAAATTTTTGACACCTAATTCAATATTTTTTTCTCCCTTCCTATTTATGCTATGATGCTGACACGTTGACCAGATGACACCCTTTTTATATACAACTCGTCGAAAAAGTTTGAATGAAATCGAATCATTTTGAAAAACGTATCTATTGACCCCTTAACAAGGTACACAACATCACAATCCATACCACTATCAACTGGCTCAACAATGCTGGAATAAAATGATAGCAAATTTGTTAAACATGAACGGCCATTTGTAAAACTATGTTGTGAATTATTTATTAATTTATGTTTTTCAAGATGAAGATGAATCTTATTTGCAAGTATCGATTCGAGTAACTTTCCCACAATAGACGTTAGGCTAATTGGCCGATAGTTTGACGCAAGTGATCTATCTCCTTTCTTAAAAATTGGCACCTCATTTGAAACCATCCATGACTCTGCTTGACTCTACTGATATATAAAATATGGTACAGTGGCTCGCAAAGTTGCTCTTTGCACTCATTAAGCACTCTGGCAAACACTTCATCCGGCCCTGGGGATTTGTTTGGTTTGAGTTTTACTATTTGTTCAATAACATCCTCCCTGGTAACTGCTAAACTAGTTAACCTGTCCTCGTCCCCACCCATATAGACTGGTTCGACTGAAGGCATAGTGTTAAGTTCCTCTTCAGTAAATACACAGATAAAATTTTTAATAGAAATACTACTCATCTCTTCATCATTATCCATTATCTGACCTGTCTCAGTTTTTAATGGACCTATCCTTTCCCTAATCTTTGTTTGATATAACTGAAAAAACTTTAGGTTTTTTGTCTTTGTCTTTGTTTGCCCTGCTATGCGAACTTCATCGTTTCATTTTGCCCTCCTTTAGTATAAATGGGGTTAAGTCAGAGTGCTAAAATGTTGTAAGTGGAGTGCCTCAAGGCTCTGACCTAGGACCTCTGTTGTTTATATTATATAAATGATTTAGATTCAGGTTTGCATAGCAACATTTGCAAATTTCCCGATGATACAAAAATATGCTAGGAAATAGACACGGAAGAAGACTCACTGTCACTTCAAGTCAATCTAAATAGGGTTTTGAAATGGTCAAAAGATTGGCAGATGCAATTTCATTCTGATAAATGTAATGTTTTGAGGCTAGGTAATGATGATAGAGTTACATGATACGTGCTAGATGGTGTTGAGATTGCGAAAGATATCTGGGAGTTATGATTAGTAAGAATTTAAATCCAAAGGATCAATGCTTGAATGTTCGTAATAAAGCAAATAAGACACTGGGATTTACTAATCGAAGAGTTTAATAAGAAATACAAAATATACATTGATATATAAGAGAAACAGTTTAAAACACGAAATGAAAACAATGAAAAAAAAATAATAAACTATACTCACAAAATGAACGGTATAGTAAAAACGCAGCCCAATTCCAATGCAGTATCACACAAAATATTTAAATAAAAATGAAAATAAGTCGAAATCTATGAAAATTAAATTTGTCAATGCAATCAGAAACATTGAAATGGAATCATAACATATTTACTATAGCGTGTGTAGCTCTGACGTGCAAGAGATGGCTTTGTTTTTTAAACAATGTTTTTACCTGTCACAGGTGTGGCATCTATACTTATACTTAGGAAATGAACGGTATAGTAAGCAACACAGCTCAATTCCAATGCAGTGTCACTCAAAATAATTAAATCAAAATTAAAATAAATCGAAATCTATGAAAATTCAATTTATCAATGCAATCAAAAACATTGAAATGGAATCGTAACATATGTAGTATAGCGTATTTTGCTATTACATGCAACAGATGGTGATCTTTTTAACAAGAACATGTTTTACCTGTCACAGGTATGTCATCTATATAGTAGGTATATAAAAACATGCGTGTATTTGAATGTAACATTGTGTCAAAATTTCAAAGCAATCGGTAAACAACTTTCGAAGATTTCCCTCACATGAAAAACACATGAACAGCTACGATTATCAGTAAGATAATTGTCTCCCTTGATCGAGTTCCAGTACGACAGGCCTTGGAGGTTGAACTTGGCCAAAACAACAGAAACATTTGACTGCCAGAGCTGGAGAAATCCAAAACAGACTACAATTAAAAAACATGAGTCTTGACAGAGGAGGGGATCATCCACACCCAAACTACACTTGTTCCCCGCCGTGGGAGGAGCCTACCTTTAAAATAGTATTAGAAGGTCTTCCGATGAAAAAGGCTGCCTATGATCCATTAATCCTAAGACGCATCATATAAAAGCAAATTAGCAGCATTGAAGTAGCAGGAGACACCCACATCTTCAAAGACTGATCAGTTACCAGGGTTCACTCCCTTCCTACCTGTGGTTGGGGTTGCTCCCACCGGTCTTAGCCCCTCAGTACCAAGAGCCACTGCTCCCCCTTGGGCTCCCCCAGTCGGCCAAGGGCTGGCCTTATACACCCCTAGCGAGTGAGGAGGTTCAAGCCTCCTATGACTCACCTGAACCTGCCCCTCCTGACACTGGGACGCTCTCTTGGATATCTGGTCTACTCAGGTCGCCAGCTGGGTGTTTATACTCGAGTCCCAGCAACACGTCAGTGGTTTATTGGTTATATTACTCAAGGATGCAATGTCTCGTGAAGTACAAGGTGTCATTAATGTTCTCACTCATAAATATAGCCCTAGAGAATAGAGGCTCACTTAAACTCATCAGTTAGTTTAAAAGTTTACTGAAGAAAAGGTATTTCTAGATGCTTCTATATTGGAGCAGAGTCTTGAGGTGGGTAGAATATAGTTGTGCATTAATTGGCTGTTGATTGCTGGTGTTGACTTCTTAATGTGCAGTGCCTCGCAAACGTCAAGCCGTCTGCTATCGCTGTATCTATCGATGATTTCTGTGTTGTTTACTAGTAACTACATTTTTACTACTATTTATATATATATATATATATATATATATATATATATATATATATATATATATATATATATATATATATATATATATATATATATATATATATATATATATATATATATATATATATATATATATATATGGTCCCCAGGACTATATGCGAATGAAAACTCACACCCCAGGAAGTGATAGCCTTGGCTATCACTTCCTTTTGACGGCCGTGTTGGCCGTCAAGTGGATTAAGGCGCCCTGTAGTTACCAGTTGCGTTGCTCCTGGGAGTATGGGTTCGAGTCACTTCTGGGGTGTGAGTTTTCATTCGCATATAGTCCCGGGGACCATTCAGGCTTGTTCGCATTTGTGTTCCTCACGTGTGCCCCAAAGAATGAGGTGATTTGGTGAAATGCTATGCCCAAGATTACCATCCGAGTTGCCGTCGGGGAAGTGGCTCAAATAGCCTTGGCTATCACTTCCTTTTGACGGCCGTGTTGGTCAAGCGGATTAAGGCGTCCCTGTACATACCAGTTGCAATGCTCCTGGCAGTATGGGTTCGAGTCACTTCTGGGGTGTGAGTTTTCAGTTGTATATAGTCCTGGGGACCATTCAGGCTTGTTCGCATTTGTGTTCCTCACGTGTGCCCCAAAGAATGAGGTGATTTGATAAAATGCTATGCCCAAGATTACCATCCGAGTGCCTTCATGAATTAATTGTTTTTCGACTACCTAACCTACCTAACCTAACCTAACCTAACTTTTTCAGCTACCTAACCTAACCTAACCCATAAAGATAGATTAGGTTAGGTTAGGTAGGGTTGGTTTGGTTCGGTCATATATCTACGTTAATTTTAACCCCAATAAAAATAAATTGGCCCCATACATAATGAAATGGGTAGCTTTATGATTTCATAAGAAAAAATTAGAGAAAATATATTATTTCAGGAAAACTTGGCTTATTAGGCAAATCGGGCCTTGCATAGTAGGCCGAGAAGTGCGTTCTGGCTACTAGGTACGACATATATATATATATATATATATATATATATATATATATATATATGTCGTACCTAGTAGCCAGAACTCACTTCTCAGCCTACTATTCAAGGCCCGATTTGCCTAATAAGCCAAGTTTTCCTGAATTAATATATTTACTATAATTTTTTTCTTATGAAATGATAAAGCAACCCTTTTCTCTATGTATGAGGTCAATTTTTATTTATTGGAGTTAAAATTAACGAAGATATATGACCGAACCTAACCAACCCTACCTAACCTAACCTAACCTATATTTATAGGTAAGGTTAGGTTAGGTAGCCAAAAAAAGCTAGGTTAGGTTAGGTTAGGTAGGTTAGGTAGACGAAAAAACATTAATTCAGGAAAACTTGGCTTATTAGGCAAATCGGGCCTTGAATAGTAGGCTGAGAAGTGCGTTCTGGCTATTAGGTACGACATATATATATATATATATATATATATATATATATATATATATATATATATATATATATATATATATATATATATATATATATATATATATATATATATATATATGTCGTACCTAGTAGCCAGAACTCACTTTTCAGCCTACAATGCAAGGCCCGATTTGCCTAATAAGCCAAGTTTTCCTGAATTAATATATTTTCACTAATTTTTTTCTTATGAAATGATAAAGCAACCCATTTCATTATGTAAGAGGTCAATTTTTTTTTATTGGAGTTAAAATTAACGTAGATATATGACTGAACCTAACCAACTCTACCTAACCTAACCTAACCTATCTTTATAGGTTAGGTTAGGTTAGGTAGCCGAAAAAGTTAGGTTAGGTTAGGTTAGGTAGGTTAGGTAGTCGAAAAGCAATTAATTCGTGAAAACTTGGCTTATTAGGCAAATCAGGCCTTGCATAGTAGGCTCAGAAGTGAGTTCTGGCTACTAGGTACGACATATATATATATATATATATATATATATATATGTCGTACCTAATAGCCAGAACGCACTTCTCAGCCTACTATTCAAGGCCCGATTTGCCTAATAAGCCAAGTTTTCATGAATTAATGTTTTTTCGTCTACCTAACCTACCTAACCTAACCTAACCTAGCTTTTTTTGGCTACCTAACCTAACCTTACCTATAAATATAGGTTAGGTTAGGTTAGGTAGGGTTGGTTAGGTTCGGTCATATATCTATATATCATTTAACTCCAATAAAAAAAAATTGACCTCATACATAGAGAAAAGGGTTGCTTTATCATTTCATAAGAAAAATATTATAGTAAATATATTAATTCAGGAAAACTAGGCTTATTAGGCAAATCGGGCCTTGAATAGTAGGCTGAGAAGTGAGTTCTGGCTACTAGGTACGACATATATATATATATATATATATATATATATATATATATATATATATATATATATATATATATATATATATATATATATATAAATATATATATATATATATATATATAAATATATATATAAATATATATATATATATATATATATATATATATATATATATATATATGTCGTACCTAGTAGCCAGAACTCACTTTTCAGCCTACTATTCAAGGCCTGATTTGCCTAATAAGCCAAGTTTTCCTGAATTAATATATTTACTATAATTTTTTTCTTATGAAATGATAAAGCAACCCTTTTCTCTATGTATGAGGTCAATTTTTTTTTATTGGAGTTAAAATTAACGTAGATATATGACCGAACCTAACCAACCCTACCTAACCTAACCTAACCTATATTTATAGGTAAGGTTAGGTTAGGTAGCCAAAAAAAGCTAGGTTTGGTTAGGTTAGGTAGGTTAGGTAGACGAAAAAACATTAATTCATGAAAACTTGGCTTATTAGGCAAATCGGGCCTTGAATAGTAGGCTGAGAAGTGCGTTCTGGCTATTAGGTACGACATATATATATATATATATATATATATATATATATATATATATATATATATGTCGTACCTAGTAGCCAGAACTCACTTCTATGCCTACTATGCAAGGCCCGATTTGCCTAATAAGCCAAGTTTTCATGAATTAATTGTTTTTCGACTACCTAACCTAACGTTTTCGGCTACCTAACCTAACCTAACCTTTAAAGATAGGTTAGGTTAGGTTAGGTAGGGTTGGTTAGGTTCGGTCATATATCTTCGTTAATTTTAACTCCAATAAAAAAATATTGACCTCATACATAATGAAATGAGTAGCTTTATCATTTCATAAGAAAAAAATTAGAGAAAATATATTAATTCAGGAATACTTGGCTTATTAGGTAAATCGGGCCTTGCATAGTAGGCTGAGAAGTGCGTTCTGGCTATTAGGTACGACATATATATATACATAAATATATATATATATATATATATATATATATATATATATATATATATATATATATATATATATATATATATATATATATATATATATATATATATATATATATATATATATATATATACATATATATATAAATATATATATATATATATATATATATATATATATATATATATATATATATATATATATATATATATATATATATGCGAACAAGCCTGAATGGTCCCCAGGACATATGCAACTGAAAACTCACACCCCAGAAGTGACTCGAACCCATACTCCCAGAAGCAACGCAACTGGTATGTACAAGACGCCTTAATCCACTTGACCATCACGACCGGACATAATGAGGTGATAGCCGAGGCTATATGAACCACCCCACCGCCGGCACTCGGATAGTTATCTTGGGCATAGCATTTTACCAAATCACCTCATTCTTTGGGGCACACGTGAGGAACACACGCATTTGTGTTCCTCACGTGTGCCCCAAAGAATGAGGTGATTTGGTAAAATGCTATGCCCAAGATAACTATCCGAGTGCCGGCGGTGGGGTGGTTCATATAGCCTCGGCTATCACCTCATTATGTCCGGTCGTGATGGTCAAGTGGATTAAGGCGTCTTGTACATACCAGTTGCGTTGTTTCTGGGAGTATGGGTTCGAGTCACTTCTGGGGTGTGAGTTTTCAGTTATATATATATATATATATATATATATATATATATATATATATATATATATATATATATATATATATATATATATATATATATATATATATATATATGTCGTACCTAGTAGCCAGAACGCACTTCTCTGCCTACTATGCAAGGCCCGATATGCCTAATAAGCCAAGTTTTCATGAATTAATTGTTTTTCGACTACCTAACCTACCTTTTTCGGCTACCTAACCTAACCTAACCTATAAAGATAGGTTAGGTTAGGTAGGGTTGGTTAGGTTCGGTCATATATCTACGTTAATTTTAACTCCAATAAAACAAAATTTACCTCATACATAATGAAATGGGTAGCTTTATCATTTCATAAGAAAAACATTAGAGAAAATATAATAATTCAGGAAAACTTGGCTTATTAGGCAAATCGGGCCTTGCATAGTAGGCCGAGAAGTGCGTTCTGGCTACAAGGTACGACATATACATATATATATATATATATATATATATATATATATATATATATATATATATATATATATATATATATATATATATATATATATATATATATATATATATATATATATATGTCGTACCTAATAGCCAGAACGCACTTCTCAGCCTACTATTCAAGGCCCGATTTGCCTAATAAGCCAAGTTTTCATGAATTAATGTTTTTTCGTCTACCTAACCTACCTAACCTAACCTAACCTAGCTTTTTTTGGCTACCTAACCTAACCTTACCTATAAATATAGGTTAGGTTAGGTTAGGTAGGGTTGGTTAGGTTCGGTCATATATCTACGTTAATTTTAACTCCAATAAAAAAATATTGACCTCATACATAATGAAATGGGTAGCTTTATCATTTCATAAGAAAAAAATTAGAGAAAATATATTAATTCAGGAAAACTTGGCTTATTAGGCAAATCGGGCCTTGCATAGTAGGCTGAGAAGTGCGTTCTGGCTATTAGGTACGACATATATATATATACATAAATATATATATATATATATATATATATATATATATATATATATATATATATATATATATATAAATATATATTTATATATATATATATATACATATATATATATATATATATATATATATATATATATATATATATATATATATATATATATATATATATATATATATATATATATGTCGTACCTAGTAGCCAGAACGCACTTTTTGGACTACTATGCAAGGCCCGATTTGCCTAATAAGCCAAGTTTTCCTGAATTAATATGTTTTCTCTAATTTTTTTCTTATGAAATGATAAAGCTACCCATTTCATTATGTATGAGAGAAATTTTTTTTATTGGAGTTAAAATTAACGTAGATATATGACCGAACCTAACCAACCCTACCTAACCTAACCTAACCTATCTTTATAGGTTAGGTTAGGTTAGGTAGCCGAAAACGTTAGGTTAGGTTAGGTTAGGTAGGTTAGGTAGTCGAAAAAACATTAATTCATGAAAACTAGGCTTATTAGGCAAATCGGGCCTTGCATAGTAGGCTGAGAAGTGCGTTCTGGCTACTAGGTACGACATATATATATATGTCGTACCTAGTAGCCAGAACTCACTTCTCAGCCTACTATGCAAGGCCCGATTTGCCTAATAAGCCAAGTTTTACTGAATTAATATATTTTCTCTAATTTTTTCTTATGAAATGATAAAGCTACCCATTTAATTATGTATGAGGTCATTTTTTTTTTATTGGAGTTAAAGTTAACGTAGATATATGTCCGAACCTAACCAACCCTACCTAACCTAACCTATCTTTATAGGTTAGGTTAGGTTAGGTAGCCAAAAACGTTAGGTTAGGTTAGGTTAGGTAGGTTAGATTGTCGAAAAAACATTAATTCATGAAAACTAGGCTTATTATGCAAATCGGGCCTTGCATAGTAGGCTGAGAAGTGAGTTCTGGCTACTAGGTACGACATATATATATATATATATATATATATATATATATATATATATATATATATATATATATATATATATATATATATATATATATATATATATATATATATATATGTCGTACCTAGTAGCCAGAACGCACTTTTTGGCCTACTATGCAAGGCCCGATTTGCCTAATAAGCCAAGTTTTCCTGAATTAATATATTTTCTCTAATTTTTTTCTTATGAAATGATAAAGCTACCCATTTTATTATGTATGAGGTCAATTTTTTTTATTGGAGTTAAAATTAACCTAATTATATGACCGGACCTAACCAACCCAACCTAACTTAACCTAACCTATCTTTATAGGTTAGGTTCGGTTAGGTAGCCGAAAAAGGTAGGTTAGGTTAGGTTAGGTAGGTTAGGTAGTCGAAAAAACATTAATTCATGAAAACTTGGCTTATTAAGTAAATTGGGCCTTGCATAGTAGGCTGAGAAGTGCATTCTGGCTACTAGGTACGACATATATATATATATATATATATATATATATATATATATATATATATATATATATATATATATTGGTAGCAGTCTTTCCTGTAGACATATATTATTAAATATGACCGAAAAAGTAAGATTAATAATTCTAACACAAATTTTCTCAATCTTTCGTACATTACGCTTCACTGTTGGAGGTAAATCAAAAATCACTTCTCCAAAATTCATTTTTATTTCTAGTCTGACGCGACACGGGCGCGTTTCGTAAAACTTATTACATTTTCAAAGACTTCACAAATACACAACTGATTAGAACTTGCGTTTCCCTGATTTTATATCTACATTTGAGTGAGGTGGGAAGGGTGATGTGGCATTACATTTGAGTGAGGTGGGAAGGGTGATGTGGCATTAACACAAGACAGAACACTAGGGGATATTAATAGGTATTAAAAGTATCAACACAAGACAGAACAGAAACAATGGGTATTGAATAGAAGTGTTTGTAGAAAGCCTATTGGTCCATATTTCTTGATGCTTCTATATTGGAGCGGAGTCTTGAGGTGGGTAGAATATAGTTGTGCAATAATTGGCTGTTGATTGCTGGTGTTGACTTCTTGATGTGTAGTGCCTCGCAAACGTCAAGCCGCCTGCTATCGCTGTATCTATCGATGATTTCTGTGTTGTTTACTAGGATTTCTCTGGCGATGGTTTGGTTATGGGAAGAGATTATATGTTCCTTAATGGAGCCCTGTTGTTTATGCATCGTTAAACGCCTAGAAAGAGATGTTGTTGTCTTGCCTATATACTGGGTTTTTTGGAGCTTACAGTCCCCAAGTGGGCATTTGAAGGCATAGACGACGTTAGTCTCTTTTAAAGCGTTCTGTTTTGTGTCTGGAGAGTTTCTCATGAGTAGGCTGGCCGTTTTTCTGGTTTTATAGTAAATCGTCAGTTGTATCCTCTGATTTTTGTCTGTAGGGATAACGTTTCTATTAACAATATCTTTCAGGACCCTTTCCTCTGTTTTATGAGCTGTGGAAAAGAAGTTCCTGTAAAATAGTTCCTGTAAACTACTCCAAGCTTGTACTAAAGAGGCACCCTTCTTGAGCCCGGATGGGCACATGTATAAGCAAGTAGATGGGGTCGCCATGGTTTCTCCCCTAGGTGTCCTGTTTGCAAACTTCTACATGGGTACCATCGAGCAAAAAGTCTTAGTCGACATGAACTTGAAACCGGCCATATACTGCAGGTATGTTGACGACATTTTTACACAGGTACCTGATGTCAGACATCTGCAGGAGCTGAAGGAGGCATTTGAGCAGAGTTCCGTGCTGCGTTTCACTTACGAGACGGAAAAGGATGGGAAGCTGCCTTTTCTAGATGTAACAGTCATGGAAAAGGGCGGAGGTTTCCACACTGCAGTCTACACAAAGGAAACAAACATAGGAATGTGCCTAAATGCCAACAGCGACTGCCCTGACAGGTACAAGAGGAGTGTTGTTAACGCATACGTCGACCGTGCTCTCAGCCACAGCTCAGAATGGAAGCAAGTCGACGAAGAACTCTGTAGGGTAAGGCAGGTCCTAGTCAATAACGGCTTCTCCAATGGTTTCATCGAAGACATCATAAGAAGGAAAGTGAAAAGCCATGCAACCTCCGAAGAGACAACTAACACAACACCTATACCCCCTATTAGACTATTTTACAGGAACTTCTTTTCCACAGCTCATAAAACAGAGGAAAGGGTCCTGAAAGATATTGTTAATAGAAACGTTATCCCTACAGACAAAAATCAGAGGATACAACTGACGATTTACTATAAAACCAGAAAAACGGCCAGCCTACTCATGAGAAACTCTCCAGACACAAAACAGAACGCTTTAAAAGAGACTAACGTCGTCTATGCCTTCAAATGCCCACTTGGGGACTGTAAGCTCCAAAAAACCCAGTATATAGGCAAGACAACAACATCTCTTTCTAGGCGTTTAACGATGCATAAACAACAGGGCTCCATTAAGGAACATATAATCTCTTCCCATAACCAAACCATCGCCAGAGAAATCCTAGTAAACAACACAGAAATCATCGATAGATACAGCGATAGCAGGCAGCTTGACGTTTGCGAGGCACTACACATCAAGAAGTCAACACCAGCAATCAACAGCCAATTATTGCACAACTATATTCTACCCACCTCAAGACTCCGCTCCAATATAGAAGCATCAAGAAATATGGACCAATAGGCTTTCTACAAACACTTCTATTCAATACCCATTGTTTCTGTTCTGTCTTGTGTTGATACTTTTAATACCCTATTAATATCCCCTAGTGTTCTGTCTTGTGTTAATGCCACATCACCCTTCCCACCTCACTCAAATGTAATGCCACATCACCCTTCCCACCTCACTCAAATGTAGATATAAAATCAGGGAAACGCAAGTTCTAATCAGTTGTGTATTTGTGAAGTCTTTGAAAATGTAATAAGTTTTACGAAACGCGCCCGTGTCGCGTCAGACTAGAAATAAAAATGAATTTTGGAGAAGTGATTTTTGATTTACCTCCAACAGTGAAGCGTAATGTACGAAAGATTGAGAAAATTCGTGTTAGAATTATTAATCTTACTTTTTCGGTCATATTTAATAATATATGTCTACAGGAAAGACTGCTACCAAAATATACTAATGTTAAAGTGCACGACCCAGCAGCAAGGAATCAAGCCTTCACGATAAAATATCGCTAGGATCTGATTCGTGATCAGATATACAAGGCAGAGAATGAAATCAAAGACAACAAAACGCAACTACTTCATGCTACAAACGAGTGGAGAAATAGCAACATCGACCATAGTATCCGTACCCGCATTGAACAACACCTCGACATCCTCACAGACCAACATCACCTCAGCACTGAAACAAGGATTATCAAGAAACTAACAACATTATATGGAGGACCTATGGCAATTCCACGACCAAGAGATGGCTTCCTGAACCTTGCAGGAATTAACCTCACTGAGGACCAAGTCACTCTCTTAAATCTGGGCATAAACTGTCATGTTATGTCCAGACCGAGTGAAATGGCCCGGAAAGTAGAGTTGGAAATTCTGTTGGACGACATATTCGACCTCGAGACACAAAAGAAGGTCACTACCAAAGATACCTTACAAGCAGAACTTATTGCAGAAGGAGGAAAGAATCGAGGCAACTACAGAAGCACCATACTGTCCCCCGAGCTTAAAGCGGCAGCTAAAAGCCTTCGTGAGAACAAGGATATAGTTGTCAGGAGAGGTGACAAGTCGCCAATATATGTCATTCTTAAAAAAGACGAATATCTGGCGAAAATGAACATCATACTCTCTGACCAAACTAAGTTCCAAAGGGTAACGAAGGACACTACAGCCGAATTAAAAGCAAAGGTCAACAAACTGATCGAAACTGTGAACGCCAAGAAATCCGGACTCCACCTGCCAAAGATCATTGGGGAATATAAACCTGGATATGCGTATGGAAATGTCAAGACGCACAAGCCTGGAAACCCACTTCGGCCAATCATTAGCCAGATACCCACACCCACGTACAGACTGGCGAAGCGACTCAACGGCCTGCTGACTCCTTATGTTCCTTGCGCCTTCAGCCTGAAGTCTCCAAAGGAATTTGTGGACTTACTGCGGGGCGCACGGGCCACAGGGATAAGAGCCTCGTTGGACGTAGAATCGCTGTTTACCAACGTACCTGTGGACGAGACAATCGGAATGATAGCCGACAGAGTGTATCGTGATCCAGCCTGTACTTCTCTTGACATGCCAGAAAGTATTCTGAGGAAACTACTCCAAGCTTGTACTAAAGAGGCACCCTTCTTGAGCCCGGATGGGCACATGTATAAGCAAGTAGATGGGGTCGCCATGGGTTCTCCCCTAGGTGTCCTGTTTGCAAACTTCTACATGGGTACCATCGAGCAAAAAGTCTTAGTCGACATGAACTTGAAACCGGCCATATACTGCAGGTATGTTGACGACATTTTTACACAGGTACCTGATGTCAGACATCTGCAGGAGCTGAAGGAGGCATTTGAGCAGAGTTCCGTGCTGCGTTTCACTTACGAGACGGAAAAGGATGGGAAGCTGCCTTTTCTAGATGTAACAGTCATGGAAAAGGGCGGAGGTTTCCACACTGCAGTCTACACAAAGGAAACAAACATAGGAATGTGCCTAAATGCCAACAGTGACTGCCCTGACAGGTACAAGAGGAGTGTTGTTAACGCATATGTCGACCGTGCTCTCAGCCACAGCTCAGAATGGAAGCAAGTCGACGAAGAACTCTGTAGGGTAAGGCAGGTCCTAGTCAATAACGGCTTCTCCAATGGTTTCATCGAAGACATCATAAGAAGGAAAGTGAAAAGCCATGCAACCTCCGAAGAGACAACTAACACAACACCTATACCCCCTATTAGACTATTTTACAGGAACTTCTTTTCCACAGCTCATAAAACAGAGGAAAGGGTCCTGAAAGATATTGTTAATAGAAACGTTATCCCTACAGACAAAAATCAGAGGATACAACTGACGATTTACTATAAAACCAGAAAAACGGCCAGCCTACTCATGAGAAACTCTCCAGACACAAAACAGAACGCTTTAAAAGAGACTAACGTCGTCTATGCCTTCAAATGCCCACTTGGGGACTGTAAGCTCCAAAAAAAACAGTATATAGGCAAGACAACAACATCTCTTTCTAGGCGTTTAACGATGCATAAACAACAGGGCTCCATTAAGGAACATATAATCTCTTCCCATAACCAAACCATCGCCAGAGAAATCCTAGTAAACAACACAGAAATCATCGATAGATACAGCGATAGCAGGCGGCTTGACGTTTGCGAGGCACTACACATCAAGAAGTCAACACCAGCAATCAACAGCCAATTATTGCACAACTATATTCTACCCACCTCAAGACTCCGCTCCAATATAGAAGCATCAAGAAATATGGACTAATAGGCTTTCTACAAACACTTCTATTCAATACCCATTGTTTCTGTTCTGTCTTGTGTTGATACTTTTAATACCCTATTAATATCCCCTAGTGTTCTGTCTTGTGTTAATGCCACATCACCCTTCCCACCTCACTCAAATGTAATGCCACATCACCCTTCCCACCTCACTCAAATGTAGATATAAAATCAGGGAAACGCAAGTTCTAATCAGTTGTGTATTTGTGAAGTATTTGAAAATGTAATAAGTTTTACGAAACGCGCCCGTGTCGCGTCAGACTAGAAATAAAAATGAATTTTGGAGAAGTGATTTTTGATTTACCTCCAACAGTGAAGCGTAATGTACGAAAGATTGAGAAAATTCGTGTTAGAATTATTAATCTTACTTTTTCGGTCATATTTAATAATATATATATATATATATATATATATATATATATATATATATATATATATATATATATATATATATATATATATATATATATATATATATATATATATATATATATATATATATATATATATATATATATATATATATATATATATATATGTCGTACCTAGTTGCCAGAACGCACTTCTCAGCCTACTATGCAAGGCCCGATTTGCCTAATAAGCCAAGTTTTCCTGAATTAATATATTTTCTCAATTTTTTTTCTTATGAAAAGAAATCTCTTTTATCTCTTATGAAATGATAAAGCTACCCATTTCATTACGTATGAGGTCAATTTCTTTTTATTGGAGTTAAAATTAACGTAGATATATGACCGAACCTAACCAACCCTACCTAACCTAACCTGTCTTTATAGGTGAGGTTAGGTTAGGTAGCCGAAAAAGTTAGGTTAGGTTAGGTAGGTTAGGTAGTCGAAAAACAAATAATTCATGAAAACTTGACTTATTAGGCATATCGGGCCTTGCATAGTAGGCTGACAAGTGCGTTCTGGCTACTAGGTACGACATATATATATATATAAATATATATATATATATATATATATATATATATATATATATATATATATATATATATATATATATATATATATATATATATATATCGTACCTAGTAGCCAGAACGCACTTCTCTGCCTACTATGCAAGGCCCGATATGCCTAATAAGCCAAGTTTTCATGAATTAATTGTTTTTCGACTACCTAACCTACCTTTTTCGGCTACCTAACCTAACCTAACCTATAAAGATAGGTTAGGTTAGGTTAGGTAGGGTTGGTTAGGTTCGGTCATATATCTACGTTAATTTTAACTCCAATAAAACAAAATTGACCTCATACATAATGAAATGGGTAGCTTTATCATTTCATAAGAAAAACATTAGAGAAAATATAATAATTCAGGAAAACTTGGCTTATTAGGCAGGCAAATCGGGCCTTGCATAGTAGGCCGAGAAGTGCGTTCTGGCTACAAGGTACGACATATACATATATATATATATATATATATATATATATATATATATATATATATATATATATATATATATATATATATATATATATATATATATATATATATATATATATATATATATATGCAACAATGATCACAAAAACACTGATCCAAGTATGCAGAATAACCACATGTGAAAAATGAAAAATGCTTAACGCGTTTTAGGCTAATTCGCCTTCATCAGAGCAAAGTAAAATGAAGGTAAGATTGCTGATCAGACCTTTATATCCGCCTGGGCAGATCACCTGAGCACCAAAAATAAGTGGAGGAAAGGAATTATAAGAAAGAAGGTAACTGCAGAAGGCCTATTGGCCCATACGAGGCAGCTCCTATTAATATCTCCAAGTGCCATACGTGTTAAATGTTTGCTATATTGTTTTGACGTGCTATATTGAGGCTTAAATAGGGATCCAACTTGTACATACCGGGGCTCACATTAAGGCTGTTGTTACAATGTTTGATCAGAGCAGACTCGATCACGTTTCGTTCAACAAAATCCTTACTTTTAACAATACATTTTGCCCCTGTGAAGTCAATAGAAGGATTACATAAACTGGAATGTAAATATAATGCACTGGATTGCTGGGTTGTACGAATAGCATATGAATGCTGTTTTAAACGCAAGGAAAGAGATTTACCTGTCTGGCCGATGTAAATACATGCACACTCATTACAAGGGATGGAATACACACAACCTGCTACAGACGAGGGCGAGTTCTTAATTAACATGGACTTAACTGAATTATCATTTTTAAACTCTAGATTAATATTAAGGTTCTTTAGGGCTGGGGCAAGATTTACTAGACCCTCAGAATATGGTAATACCACTGCAGTCTACACTGCAGTGTGGAAAGGGAGCCAGTCGGCCGAGCGGACAGCACGCTGGACTTGTGATCCTGTGGTCCTGGGGTCGATCCCAGGCGCCGGCGAGAAACAATGGGCAGAGTTTCTTTCACCCTATGCTCCTGTTACCTAGCAGTAAAATAGGTACCTGGGTGTTAGTCAGCCGTCACGGGCTGCTTCCTGGGGGTGGAGGCCTGGTCGAGGACCGGGCCGCGGGGACACTAAGAAAAAAAAGCCCCGAAATCATCTCAAGATAACCTCAAGATACACTAAGAAAACAAACAGGAATGTGCCACAATGCCAACAGTGACTGCCCAGACAGGTACAAGAGGAGTGTTGTTAACGCTTATGTCGACCGTGCTCTCAGCCACAGCTCAGGATGGAAGCAAGTCGACGAAGAACTCTGTTGGTAAGGCAGGTCCTAGTCAACAACGGCTTCTCCAATGGTATCGTTGAAGACATCATAAGAAGGAAAATGAAACGCCATGCAACCTCTGAAGAGACAACTAACACAACACCTATACCCCCTATTAGACTATTTTACAGGAACTTCTTTTCCACAGCTCATAAAACGGAGGAAAGGGTCCTGAAAGATGTTGTTAATAGAAACGTTATCCCTACAGACAAAAATCAGAAGATACAACTGACGATTTACTATAAAACCAAAAAACGGCCAGCCTACTCATGAGAAACTCTCCAGACACAAAGCAGAATGCTTTAAAAGAGACCAATGTCGTCTATGCTTTCAAATGCCCACTTGGGGACTGTAAGCCTCATAAAACTCAGTATATAGGCAAGACAACAACATCTCTTTCCAGGCGATTAACGATGCATAAGCAACAGAGCTCCATTAAGGAACATATAATCTCTTCCCACAACCAAACCATCACCAGAGAAATCTTAGCAAACAACACAGAAATCATCGATAGATAAAGCGATAGCAGGCGGCTTGACATCTGCAAGGCACAACACATCAAGAAGTCAACACCAGTAATCAACAGCCAATTAATGCACAACTATATTCTACCCACTTCAAGATTCCGCTCCAATATAGAAGCATCAAGAAATATGGGCCAATAGGCCCTCTGCAATTACTTCCATTCTTACCTTCAATACCCATTGTTTCGTGTTCTATCCTGTGTTGAAAGTTTTGTTCACCTCATCCAAAACTGTTGTAACATATCACCTCACCCAAAATGCGGGTATAAAATGAAAAATGAAAGCTGTTTAAATCATAGCATAAGTAAGAACTCTGTTTAGTGTTTGCAGGTAATAGTTGTGTGTGTGTAAACTAAAAGTCTTTGAAAATGTAATAAGTTATTACGAAGCGTGTTCAAGTGTCGTGTCAGGCTAGAAATAAAAATTAATTTTGGAGAATTGCTTTTTCAATTACCATCAACAGTGAAAAGAAACATAAGAAAGATCGAGAAAATTCGTGTTAGAATTATTAATCTTACTTTTTCGGTCATATATATATATATATATATATATATATAAGTGGTTCATATAGCCTCGGCTATCACCTCATTATGTCCGGTCGTGATGGTCAAGTGGATTAAGGCGTCTTGTACATACCAGTTGCGTTGCTTCTGGGAGTATGGGTTCGAGTCACTTCTGGGGTGTGAGTTTTCAGTTGCATATGTCCTGGGGACCATTCAGGCTTGTTCGCATTTGTGTTCCTCACGTGTGCCCCAAAGAATGAGGTGATTTGGTAAAATGCTATGCCCAAGATAACTATCCGAGTGCCGGCGGTGGGGTGGTTCATATAGCCTCGGCTATCACCTCATTATGTCCGGTCGTGATGGTCAAGTGGATTAAGGCGTCTTGTACATACCAGTTGCGTTGCTTCTGGGAGTATGGGTTCGAGTCACTTCTGGGGTGTGAGTTTTCAGTTGCATATGTCCTGGGGACCATTCAGGCTTGTTCGCATTTGTGTTCCTCACGTGTGCCCCAAAGAATGAGGTGATTTGGTAAAATGCTATGCCCAAGATAACTATCCGAGTGCCGGCGGTGGGGTGGTTCATATAGCCTCGGCTATCACCTCATTATGTCCGGTCGTGATGGTCAAGTGGATTAAGGCGTCTTGTACATACCAGTTGCGTTGCTTCTGGGAGTATGGGTTCGAGTCACTTCTGGGGTGTGAGTTTTCAGTTGCATATGTCCTGGGGACCATTCAGGCTTGTTCGCATTTGTGTTCCTCACGTGTGCCCCAAAGAATGAGGTGATTTGGTAAAATGCTATGCCCAAGATAACTATCCGAGTGCCGGCGGTGGGGTGGTTCATATAGCCTCGGCTATCACCTCATTATGTCCGGTCGTGATGGTCAAGTGGATTAAGGCGTCTTGTACATACCAGTTGCGTTGCTTCTGGGAGTATGGGTTCGAGTCACTTCTGGGGTGTGAGTTTTCAGTTGCATATGTCCTGGGGACCATTCAGGCTTGTTCGCATTTGTGTTCCTCACGTGTGCCCCAAAGAATGAGGTGATTTGGTAAAATGCTATGCCCAAGATAACTATCCGAGTGCCGGCGGTGGGGTGGTTCATATAGCCTCGGCTATCACCTCATTATGTCCGGTCGTGATGGTCAAGTGGATTAAGGCGTCTTGTACATACCAGTTGCGTTGCTTCTGGGAGTATGGGTTCGAGTCACTTCTGGGGTGTGAGTTTTCAGTTGCATATGTCCTGGGGACCATTCAGGCTTGTTATATATATATATATATATATATATTTATATATATATATATATATATATATATATATATATATATATATATATATATATATATATATATATATATTGGTGTATACTGGCAGCAGGTTTTCTTTCAAACATGTTTCATTGAATATGACCGCATATTCTGTATTTATTATTTTCTGGTTTAGGGCTTCTATCCCTCTAACTATTTTCTTAGCATCAGGGCTTAATTGAAATAGGAGTTCTCCAAAACTCATTTTCGTACTTTTAAGGTGAAGAAAAGAAGTGATTTACTATAGAGTGTATTACACTTATTTGTATTATAAGTGTAATACCACTTATTGTTAGGTTAGGTTAGGTTAGGTAGGTTAGGTAGTCGGAAAAACATTAATTCATGAAAACTTGGCTTATTAGGCAAATCGGGCCTTGCATATTAGGCAGAGAAGTGCGTTCTGGCTATTAGGTACGACATATATATATATATATATATATATATATATATATATATATATATATATATATATATATATATATATATACATTTATACATATATATATATATATATATATGTCGTACCTAGTAGCCAGAACGCACTTCTCAGCCTACTATGCAAGGCCCGATTTGCCTAATAAGCCAAGTTTTACTGAATTAATATATTTTCTCTAATTTTTTTCTTATGAAATGATAAAGCTACCCATTTCATTATGTATGAGGTCAATTTTTTTTATTGGAGTTAAAATTAACGTAGATATATGACCGAACCTAACCAACCCTACCTAACCTATCTTTATAGGTGAGGTTAGGTTACGTAGCCGAAAAAGTTAGGTTAGGTTAGGTAGGTTAGGTAGTCGGAAAAACATTAATTCATGAAAACTTGGCTTATTAGGCAAATCGGGCCTTGCATATTAGGCAGAGAAGTGCGTTCTGGCTATTAGGTACGACATATATATATATATATATATATATATATATATATATATATATATATATATATATATATATATATATATATATATATATATATATATATATATATATATATATATATATATATATATATATATATATATATATATATATATATATATATATATATATATATATATATATATATATATACTTCTTTTGTAAGGTCTGATGGCGTAGTGGGTTAAAGCATACTAGTTATGCCAGCTACTGGAAGGTAGTTGTGCTTTCTGGGTTCGAGTCCCACTGGTGGGTGTTGTCCAAAGATTGTTAATCTTCACTTGTGGTTTATGCAAGTATAGGCTTATAAGCTGGACACGAGTTCTCTCACATTGACAGTGGCTTGACGAAAAATGCAGACTGACCCCTCACTCATCTGGTGCCTTCGGGAGGTGGAGATGTTTGAGATATATATCTCGAACTATCTACTTCTTTTGTAAGGTCTGATGGCGTAGTGGGTTAAAGCATACTAGTTATGCCAGCTACTGGAAGGTAGTTGTGCTTTCTGGGTTCGAGTCCCACTGGTTGGTGTTGTCCAAAGATTGTTAATCTTCACTTGTGGTTTATGCAAGTATAGGCTTATAAGCTGGACACGAGTTCTCTCACATTGACAGTGGCTTGACGAAAAATGCAGACTGACCCCTCACTCATCTGGTGCCTTCGGGAGGTGGAGATGTTTGAGATATATATCTCGAACTATCTACTTCTTTTGTAAGGTCTGATGGCGTAGTGGGTTAAAGCATACTAGTTATGCCAGCTACTGGAAGGTAGTTGTGCTTTCTGGGTTCGAGTCCCACTGGTGGGTGTTGTCCAAAGATTGTTAATCTTCACTTGTGGTTTATGCAAGTATAGGCTTATAAGCTGGACACGAGTTCTCTCACATTGACAGTGGCTTGACGAAAAATGCAGACTGACCCCTCACTCATCTGGTGCCTTCGGGAGGTGGAGATGTTTGAGATATATATCTCGAACTATCTACTTCTTTTGTATGGTCTGATGGCGTAGTGGGTTAAAGCATACTAGTTATGCCAGCTACTGGAAGGTAGTTGTGCTTTCTGGGTTCGAGTCCCACTGGTGGGTGTTGTCCAAAGATTGTTAATCTTCACTTGTGGTTTATGCAAGTATAGGCTTATAAGCTGGACACGAGTTCTCTCACATTGACAGTGGCTTGACGAAAAATGCAGACTGACCCCTCACTCATCTGGTGCCTTCGGGAGGTGGAGATGTTTGAGATATATATCTCGAACTATCTACTTCTTTTGTAAGGTCTGATGGCGTAGTGGGTTAAAGCATTCTAGTTATGCCAGCTACTGGAAGGTAGTTGTGCTTTCTGGGTTCGAGTCCCACTGGTGGGTGTTGTCCAAAGATTGTTAATCTTCACTTGTGGTTTATGCAAGTATAGGCTTATAAGCTGGACACGAGTTCTCTCACATTGACAGTGGCTTGACGAAAAATGCAGACTGACCCCTCACTCATCTGGTGCCTTCGGGAGGTGGAGATGTTTGAGATATATATCTCGAACTATCTACTTCTTTTGTAAGGTCTGATGGCGTAGTGGGTTAAAGCATACTAGTTATGCCAGCTACTGGAAGGTAGTTGTGCTTTCTGGGTTCGAGTCCCACTGGTGGGTGTTGTCCAAAGATTGTTAATCTTCACTTGTGGTTTATGCAAGTATAGGCTTATAAGCTGGACACGAGTTCTCTCACATTGACAGTGGCTTGACGAAAAATGCAGACTGACCCCTCACTCATCTGGTGCCTTCGGGAGGTGGAGATGTTTGAGATATATATCTCGAACTATCTACTTCTTTTGTAAGGTCTGATGGCGTAGTGGGTTAAAGCATACTAGTTATGCCAGCTACTGGAAGGTAGTTGTGCTTTCTGGGTTCGAGTCCCACTGGTGGGTGTTGTCCAAAGATTGTTAATCTTCACTTGTGGTTTATGCAAGTATAGGCTTATAAGCTGGACACGAGTTCTCTCACATTGACAGTGGCTTGACGAAAAATGCAGACTGACCCCTCACTCATCTGGTGCCTTCGGGAGGTGGAGATGTTTGAGATATATATCTCGAACTATCTACTTCTTTTGTAAGGTCTGATGGCGTAGTGGGTTAAAGCATACTAGTTATGCCAGCTACTGGAAGGTAGTTGTGCTTTCTGGGTTCGAGTCCCACTGGTGGGTGTTGTCCAAAGATTGTTAATCTTCACTTGTGGTTTATGCAAGTATAGGCTTATAAGCTGGACACGAGTTCTCTCACATTGACAGTGGCTTGACGAAAAATGCAGACTGACCCCTCACTCATCTGGTGCCTTCGGGAGGTGGAGATGTTTGAGATATATATCTCGAACTATCTACTTCTTTTGTAAGGTCTGATGGCGTAGTGGGTTAAAGCATACTAGTTATGCCAGCTACTGGAAGGTAGTTGTGCTTTCTGGGTTCGAGTCCCACTGGTGGGTGTTGTCCAAAGATTGTTAATCTTCACTTGTGGTTTATGCAAGTATAGGCTTATATATATATATATATATATATATATATATATATATATATATATATATATATATATATATATATATATATATATATATATATATATATATATATATATATATATATATATATATATATATATATATATATATATATATATATATATATATATATATATATATATATATATATGTATATGTATATTTGCTACCTTCATCCACCTTTCGATAAGTGCAATAATATTTATTTTTTCTGTGCAGACAAGAGCATTTAAATAGTTTATTTTGTTTCTTAGACTCCTACTGTTAGTGTAATACACCCTAGGTTTATTGTTATTTTTAGGCCCTTCTCTTTCCCTGATGATTTTGCCAATTTGTTTTCCCCACAAACGCATACTTTTATTACCTTCTTTCTCCATTTCAATTCCCACACCACTATCCGCTAACAAGTTGCAATTTCTAACCAGTTGTACGAATTTTTGTTCTAAACGACATCCCCATTCCTCATCCTTTTGTACCAAACTCTCTTTCTACCTATAAGGTTTTTCAATTCCTCTCTTATCAACTTCGGGTCATTATTATTCGATCTAATTAATTTGTGTGGTATACTATGTTCATGTGCTTTGCTTAGTATATTTTTAAATAAGTTATATTGTGAATCTACATCGAAATCCCTTTTTACATCACTCATCGTTGGGTTCACGTCTCGCTCCAAACCCATTCCCCCCCCCCCCATGCCCAGGACTTTTCAATCTATTTCAACCAAAAACGTCTTAGGAATTTCTCTATGGGATGAAACATCTAGAGCCTCTAGGTCAATTTAATGGTCAATTTGTTCTCCCACAAACACATACTTTTTATTACCTCCTTTCTCCATATTAATTCCCATACCACTACCTCCTAACAGTTTAAACCCAAACAAACCCCTCTAACTACAGATTCCAATGAGTTGACAACAGCAAACACCCAAGCCCTAGATAAATGCACCCCATCCCGAGTATATATGTCATTTCTTCCATAAAAGTGTTCCCAGTTATCAATAAATGATATTGCATTTGATTTACAATATTTTTAATACAAAAAATAAGGAAGAACGATGAATTCTAGGAAGTGAATGTGAAATTTTAGTTTTTTAGTGAAAACTTTTTTAAAATTAAAGTTTCTAAGAACATAAGAATAAAAGTAACTGCAGAAGACCTATTCGCCCATAATGAGGCAGCTCCTATTTATAACCATCCAATCCCACCCATATACATGTTCAATCCACGTTTGAAACAATCAAGGGACTCCACCTCTACCAAGTTATGTTGTAATTAGTTCCACAAATCAACAACCCTGTTACCGAACCAGTATTTACCCAGATCTTTCCTAAACCTAAACTTATCCAATTTATATCCATTTTTTCGTGTTCTGGCATGTGTTGATACTTTTAATACCCTATTAATATCTCATTTGTTATGCCCATTCATCCACTTGTACACCTCAATCATGTCACCCCTAATTCTTCGCCTTTCTAGAGGAATAATATTTAAGCTTTGTAAAACATTCTTCATATGACAGGTTTCTAATTTAGGGGATTAACTTTGGTATCCTATGCTGGACGTGTTCTAGTGAATTTAAAACCATTCTATAGTACGGCGACCAAAACTGAACTGCATAATCTAAATGGGGCCTAACCAGAGCAAGTTATAGCTGAAGAACAACACCAGGTGTCTTATCAGTAATGCTTCAATTAATAAATCCCCGAGTCCTATATTAAAACCTCTCCATGGTGCCTCCTTGCCGTGGTGAGGGGCTCAAGTACACCTTCCTGGGACCGGTGTGGGTTGTCTTAGCCCCTTCTCCTGCCCCCTCTTTGGGTGGTGTACGTGCTGAAGGGCACCATGTAGGGGCCTTGTGAGCCATCGAACCACCCGCTGGAGGGGTCGCCTGTGAGGGGCCGCTCTGAGTGGATGGTTGGGTGTCCAGGCTGGGTCGATAGATGAAATGGGGTCTTAGCACCAGTGTGGGAGAATGGACGATGTAGTAGTACTCCCCCTGTTGAAAAGGGGGAGCACCACTTGGGACGACGCACCCTTCCTGCACTGGCCCGCACTCGGCCTTCCTGGCTGCCCTGCCCTGGTAGGTGGTATCCCTTGGTTACAGGTCCCAAACTTTTGTTTTGTTTGCTGCATGGATGATGACACGACTTCTCTTACCCAGGCTCATGGGGTGGGCGACAAGGCCCCTGAGTCGGACAGTCCTGGAAGACTGGGATCTGTAGCCCCCGCTACAGGGCCCGGTTTAGGCCCAGACTGGACTCTCCCTCCCTGCTCCTCTCCCTCCTCTGTGATTGGGTCGAGCCACAAGCTTGCTGTGGTGACTGCCTAGTCCCCTTGCACGGCTCCATCTCTTATTGTGACTACTGCGCCTTTTGAACCGTCTCTCTCTAAAGGTTCTCATCGCCGTGCCCGCCATGGCCGCTCTCGTATGCTCCCTTCCCATACTAATTCGTACCATGCTTTGTTTGGTCCTGCTACGTAGACTAAGTACTTTGACCTTCATCCTTTGGATTCAACTCCTGACGATTTTTCCCTTCATAGCCATCGTGTAGATTCCGTTCTCTTACCTTTAACCCCACCCGTCTTGGTACCCGTGTCATTGCTGCTCCTTCTCAGGATGCAGCTACCCGCTTGGCTGCCTTATCCTGCCTTGGCGAGACCCCTGTTCGGGTCTCCAAGAACGCTCGGTTAAATGCCAGTGTTGGCACTGTTCTCCTCCCGCACCATGTTGCGACCGGTGTTAGGAATCTAAAGGACTGCCACGAGGATATCAAGCATAGTGTAGAGGGAACCACATTCAAAGTGCCCGCCAAGGAGACATTTTACAGTATAGGCAGGGCTGTGCCCTGATTGGTGGACGACGACGGCGCACGGCCTACCCGCGCGGCAGCCCGCGCAGGCCGAGTGGGCCAGATTTGAACTGCATGTAACCCAACGCGGACGACGCCTGCCCGGCACCACTGGCACTTAGGATATGTGCCCATAGGACCCCTAAGAGGCATTGACTCCCTCTGTCCTACCCTTCCTGAGGAGCCTAGACTTGCTCCACCTACCCTACCAGCCCTTCCTCTCCCTACGACGACAGTTTCAGGTGAAATATTACTGTACTATTGTTGTAACACGTGGGTCACCTCTACATTGGCGCAGTGAGTAAACGTTCCCACGCGGTGATCAAGAGGACCTCGCCAAGATATCTGCATCATCGTTCTGCCGACTTCAGTCAAGACGTCTTAGATAGTGTTCAACGGTTCCAGTCTCGAATTACTGGCTTTGGTTGCACCATAGATGTTCTTCGGTTCGTTGTTCAATAGCGGTGCCCAAGATATTTCAACCCCTGTTTTTTTTGTGCATATGTTTTATTCCACATCTCGTGCAATCCCCCAAGATTCTCCATAAGTTCCAGTTATCAGTGTTTTATACGGATTATTTCTCCGGATTTGTTGCATTTTATTGTCTTGTCCCCCAAGCACCGATTCCCGCGGTCCCCAAGTTCTTTGAAGAAGGGGAGACGAGTACCACCATTCACACGGAATACGGGCCACCGTTCATGAGCATACCCGACCTGTATTGTTTACGAATCCGCTCGCGGAGGATTTCAGGCTGTCGTTCCCGAGCGCATCCGTCTCCAGTGTGTTTACTACAGCGACGCTGGTCCCAGCTCTGCAGGGTGCTTGCTACAGGTCTGTTATTTTCTCATTTCTACTGTTAGCTAGACGTAACCTGTTCTAGGCTTTCTACAGAAGTAACGGTTCAAGGGGAAGAGATACATTAAGTGAGCCAGTGAGTTTGTGTTCATACCAGATTTAAGGTGGATGGTGATCCGCCCTGCACACAGTTACACACGTTCACCTGAAAAAAGTGTTTTTGAGAACCCTCAGCCCAGTGCTTATGAAAATCAGGCACATTGCTTGTTAAAGTTCCTCAAAGTGCCTACCATGTCAGATTTTCCAGTTTTGCAAGTGCAGTAAGTGCCCAGTTTTTGTCTAAGCCTCAAGTGATTTAGGTACCAATTAAGTGTGCAGTGTTTTATGTTGCTTGAAACCCACCTGGCCCCATCATTTACATTATTGACTGTGCAGTGCTTATTTTTCCTGGTGGAACATTTATCGCTATCTCTGAACATTGGAACCTTAAGTGTGGCCATTGGTGTCTGTGTTTTTTTGTTTTTTTTGTTTGTGGCACGAGATATTGGAGCTTTAACTTTCGACACTAGCACAATGGCCCCAATCAAGATAAACTCTGCTTCGGCTGCTGAGCTGCTGCTGCTACCGGGTGTAGGAGATACCTTGGCCGCTCGCATTATCAAGTTTCGGCGTCGCCATGTGATCACGGAGGACAACATTTATGATATCAACCGCCTTCGGGCCAAACCCGAGTTGATGGCTGCTATATCGTTTGAGGTCGACCCGTCCCAACAGGGCCCCGGGCCCTTAGGTCAGGGGGCAGGAAGTCGTTCATCGTCCTCGTCCAGCGAAACGGGAACCCGCCACTCCTCTAGGGGTGCCACCAGCAGCAGCCAACGTGGACGTCGACCTCAGTCACCAGCTTACTCCAGGGCTAGTGGCCAGCAAGGTACTCGGCAGGGGAGCCCCTCCCACCATCGATCGGCTCGATCAAGGAGACGGACAGCTCGACACTCGTCACACAGCTCTCTGACTTCCGATTCGGATGCCTCTCTATCCCGCAGCAGGCGGACAGGTTATCGCCAACAAAAGGAGACCTTCCGCACACCACCTCGGGCGTTGGACTATGACGGGAAGTCAGATTGGGCCACCTTCTACCGCCGCTTCACGTCTTATGCCTCGGAAAAGGACTGGAGCGGGCCTACGTCATTGACACAGTTAGGATGGTGCCTCAAGGGTAAGGCAAGTGATTTTTACAATCGCTTACTGGACAGAGAACCGTCGATCGATTATATTCGCATGATGCATAAGATGATCAAGCGATTTGGCGATAGGGAAGTTCTGGATGTAGCCATGATGAAGTTTAACCAGGCCCAGCAGGAACCAGAAGAGGATATTGCTGATTGGGCAGATAGGGCCCACCACTTGGCTCATCGGGCTTACAAACATGTGCCACGGTGGGAAGTGGAACAAATCGCAGTAATGAGATTTGGCCAGGGATTACAGGATAAGAGTCTGGCAGGATACATTTCCAATGCGAGGAACTCCTCCATGGAGGAGGCTATCGATCGGGCCCAAACCTTCCAGCACAATGCCATAGCGATCCACGGTTCCTCAGGTTCCAAAGGATACGACTCCCATCACCGAGTGCCCCAAGGTCCTGCAGTGCGAGTGAATGCAGTGGGAAGGTACTCCCAGTATGAGCGGCCACCCAGGAGTAATGACGCTTCTCGGCGCTCGACACTCGCCCTTCCCAGCTCCCCAGGCACGTCACCGGCTACCAGCTCTTCAGGTTTTGGAATCAACACTTGCCGACCATCGAGTGCGGGCTCGCATCCTTTATCTTCCAGGGGCGTGGAGGCGAAGTTGGACACCTTGGTAGCAGGTATCTCAGAGACCAACGGGAGATTGGACCAGGTGTGTGAGAGTTTGAGGCACCTTACAGTTGCTCTTATGTCACCACAGCATCGCCGTAGCCCATCCCCTAGGCGACCTGTTCAGTGCTACAGGTGTGGAAAAGAGGGCCATTTTGCTCGGGACTGTGAGGAATCCGAAAGGGATGAGGAAGCAGTCCGCCAGCACGGGGACACCTCGGGCAACAGGCCACATGTTTCATTTAAGGACCAGAATTCGTCTTTAAACGCTGCCGGGTCGGCTCATTCGGTCTAATTCCGACCCAGTGCATAACAGGCCAAGGAGGGGCATCGGAGCAAGATGCTGACCAGATATTGTCTAGAGGTGTGGAAGACATCTCGGCTCACACTGACAGGGGGGACATGGACATTAGCACATCAGACACATACAACCAACAGAGTTTGGTTATGCTAAGTGAGAACTCGTCAAGTGAGGCTCCTTCAGGAATCCAATGCAGGACAAAAGTGGCAATTCGGGACCATGCCACTACTGAACAAACAGGTCTGGATCAGGAAGCAAAGCAAAATTCTCACAGGAAGTGGGGCCCGTTAAGACACAATGTGGAAAGGAGGGCTCAGAAGAAAATAAAGAATGAACTAGCATTTGGTCAGTTCTTGGAAGGCATAGATCCAATTGCTTTCCCTTGGGATCCTGGGGGTGAGATGTGGGAAGAGGGTTGCTCTGTCAAAGGACTCACATTCAAGGAGCAGCGCTTCGGTGCGAGGAATATTGTTAGGACAGAGTAAATTCCTAAGAGTGAAGCTGAAAAAAAAAAAAAAAAAAAGAAAAAAGGAAAGGGAATAGTGTAGTGTATGCAATGTTGAAACAGTTCGTGTATAGTGCAAAGATAATACGGGTAATAATTGTAATAGGACCCATTCATGAAACCAGACTTTTTTACAAAAAAGACATGTTGTATATAGTGAAACGTTTTCCCTCCAACATACCCATTGTTCTATAGGGACGGGAGGAGTGTAGAGGGAACCACATTCAAAGTGCCCGCCAAGGAGACATTTTACAGTATAGGCAGGGCTGTGCCCTGATTGGTGGACGACGACGGCGCACGGCCTACCCGCGCGGCAGCCCGCGCAGGCCGAGTGGGCCAGATTTGAACTGCATGTAACCCAACGCGGACGACGCCTGCCCGGCACCACTGGCACTTAGGATATGTGCCCATAGGACCCCTAAGAGGCATTGACTCCCTCTGTCCTACCCTTCCTGAGGAGCCTAGACTTGCTCCACCTACCCTACCAGCCCTTCCTCTCCCTACGACGACAGTTTCAGGTGAAATATTACTGTACTATTGTTGTAACACGTGGGTCACCTCTACAATATCCTCGTGGCCCAGAGTCATTCTGTCCTCCAGGTGGATACGTTTACTCGTCCCCCTCGTGGTTATCGCCGTCTGCCCCTTCGGGTTGTGAAGATTACCTTTCATGGTAGGACCCTTCTGCCCTGTCATTTTTGCTGGTGCCAGATGCTCCGTCAAGGAGTATATTCCATCTCCTTGTATCTGCAATAAGTGCTGGAGGTTTGGACATGGTGCCCTCAAATGCTCTAGTCCTGTCTCACTCTATCCCATGTGTGGAGGCGAGGGTCACTCTAAGTTGGAGTGCACTTTTCCCCAGGCCCGCTGCCTCAACTGCAGTGAGGCCCACCCTACCTTCTCCCACACGTGTATACGTTACAGACTTGAGGCGGCCATACTCAACTTGAAGCACCAGGATCATTTGTCTTTTCCTGAGGCTCGGCGCCAAGTTCATCGTCTCCCTTCTTCGCCTGACTGTGCGAGTCAATGTCCATCGCTCTCCTGGTGGTCATGTTGTTCACTCTCGCTCTTCTTCTCCTATCGAGATGCTGGAGTCTGTTGCCCAGTACATTGCTGCTGGGACGCCTGTCTCTTTGAGTCATTAGCAGAAACCTGGCTCCTCTCCTTCCTCCTCCCCGGTAAGTAAGAAGGTTTCACTTTCTTCTTCGCCCCCTATTTCTAATTCTATCATTCCTCCCGCTTCGATGGTGGTACCCCCTGTTCCTACTGTACTGTAGAGGTTTCTTTAGCTCCCGGTTCCGTCTCGGTTACTGCCCTTACTGCAGTGCACTCCCCTCTTTCTGTCCCTCCTCCTCGTCCTCCTCCTCTTCTTTCTCTTCCTCCAGACCCTGCTTGTCCACCTCTGGTCTGTCCTCCCACTTCTTTCCCTCCTTCTTTACTCAGTTTACCCATGCCCCCTAACCCTGACTTTGCTGACCCTGATCCTGACCCTGTACTTCTTTAACGTGCTGTGTTCCTTTTTCACCTTTGTTTCTTCTTTGCTCTCTGTTGCTATCCTTTCTCTTTTTGCTGATGTCTATTCTTCAATGGAACATCCGTGGATATTATGCCAATTTTCTTGACGTCCAACTTCTAATTTCACAGTTTTCGCCCCTTTGTGTCTGTCTCCAGGAGCCGGTGCTTGGTGCTCGTCCTGGTCGCTTCCGTGGCTATTCTTTTCTCTACCCCACCCCAGCAACACACCCCAGGCTGTTGCTGGGGCCCATAACTCTTCTGCTTTCTTGATTCGCTCCGATGTTCCCTTCGTCCCCTTACTTTTTTCCTCGCCTCTCCACTGTTCTGCTGCCCGTGTCTTTGTGCGTAATTGGTACACGGTTTGGTCCATTTATCTCCCCCCCACTGTCCCACTTTCTCTTCCCGATCTTAAACACCTCCTTGACTCCTTGCCGGAGCCTGTGCTCCTACTTAGTGATTTCAGTTGTCGTCATATGCCCTTTGGGGTGATGTGATGACAAACACCCGGGGTCGCCTCCTTGAACCTTTCATCCTCTCTTCTTCTCTGTCCCTTCTGAATTTTGGTGAGCCCACTCATTTCGACTCTCGGACTTGCTCCCTTTCCTGTCTCGATCTTTCTCTGTGCTCGTCATCCCTTTCCTTAGATTTCGGATGGTGGGTCCTTGATGACCTCCATGGCAGATTTTCCTATCCTTGTTACTTTTTTCTCTTTTGACCCTCCTCTCTCCTTCCCTAGGTGGCAGTTTGCCGAGGCTGACTGGCGCCTCTTTACTCTCCGTGCTACTATTTCCCCGTGCTACTATTTCTGACCTCTCCGCTCTGCCTCTCCCTCACGCCCTCCTTCTTTTTCATGACACTGTCTTTGACGCTGCCTTCAGCTCTATTTCTCGCTCTTCCTCTCAGGAAACGCGAAAGTGCATTCCCTGGTGGAATGTGGACTGTGCTCAGGCTGTCCACTGTAAGCGTGCAGCCTGGAAGAGACATTGCCACCAGGAGACGGTTCAGTCTTTTCTTCTGTTTCGGAAGACGAGTGCAGTGGCCCGTAGGACCATCAGTGCAGCTAAACGTGCTAGCTGGGTGACTTATGTCTCCACCGTTACGTCCGAAACTCCTTTACCACTGGTCAGGAAGCGAATCCGCAAGATTAAGAGTAAGTTCGTTCCCGATGCCTCACCAGTCCTTTGCCTCCGTGGTGCTCTTGTGGCGAACCCGTTGCAGGTCGCGACCAAACTGGGTTCCCAGTTTTCATCTGTTAGTTCTGGTTCTCATCTTCCCCAATCCTTCTTTCTTCATAAGCCTATTCTTGAATCTCGTCCTTTAAATTTCTGTACTCATCTTTACCTTCTCTATAATGATCCCTTGTCTCTCTCTGAACTTCAGTCTGCCCTAGCCCTCTGCGGTTCTACTGCGGCGGGCTTCGATGGCATTCATTATGAAATGCTTCACCATCTCCCTCCGTGCACGTCTTAGTATTTACTGAGTCTGTACAATCGGGTCCGGGAATCGTCGTCAGTCCCTGAGGATTGGCTCGATGCTGTTGTCCTCCTTGTTCGGAAACCAGAGTCTCTCGGGTCATCCCCCAAGGACTTCAGCCCTATTGCCCTCATGAGCTGTGTCTGCAAGCTCTTTGAACGTATGGTTAACGTTCGTTTGATGTGATTCTTAGAACACTATCACCACCTCTCCCCTTCTCAGTTTGGTTTTCGCAAGTGCCGCAGCTCAACGGATGTCCTGGTGAACTTGGAGGTCTATATTCGTCCTGCTTTTCCTGCGAAGACCTCCGTCGTTGCCGTCCTTTTTGACCTGGAAAAGGCTTACGACACTACCTGGTGGTATCATATTCTGTCTCAACTTCATTCTTTTGGCCTTCATGGGAATCTCCCTCTCTTCCTCCAGAGTTTCCTCTCTCGTCGTTCCTTTCGTGTGCGGCTTGGTACCACTCTCTCTGCCCCTTTTAGGCAGTATGAGGGTATACCCCAGGGTAGTGTTCTGAGCACTACTCTTTTTCTGGTTGCCCTCAATGGTCTTCTTTCCTCTCTTCCTTCAGGCGTCTTCTCCGCTCTCTATGTCGATGATCTTACCCTTTGCTGTCAGGGTAATGATTCGCCTCTCCTTCAACGGCGGCTTCAACTTGCGATTGATGCCATGTCGTCTTGGGCCACTGATCATGGCTTCAAGTTCTCTGCGTCTAAGACCTGTACTATGACTTTTACTCGGAAGCATGTCGTTCTTCGTCCCTCTTTGTCGCTTTATGGTCATCTCCTTATGTACAGGGATTCTGCAAAGCTTTTGGGGTTAATCTTTGACACTCGTTTGTCTTTGTCAGCTCATATCTCTTACCTCCGAGTTGAATGCTCCAAGGCCCTTAACCTCCTTAAGGTTTTGTCTCATACTTCTTGGGGGGTGGATAGGTGCACGCACTATTTGCACCCCTCTCTCGTCCTGTCTAAACTCGATTATGGTTGCCCTGCATAATCTTCTGCTTCTCCTTCTACTCTTCGCCGGCTTGATGCTTTGCACCATACTGGGTTGCGTCTCAGCTCTGGTGCCTTTCGTTTGACTCCCGCCCTCAGTTTGTATGTTGACACTGGCTTCCTCTCTCTCCAGGACCGCCGCGATCACTACTGTCTTCGCTATCTTGCGCAGTCCTTACAACATCCTTCCTCTCGCCTCTATCGTGCTTTAACTTTTACCCCTCCTGTGGTTCCTGTTCCTCTTCATCGCCTCCCTCTTTCTATCCGGTTATCTCGCTTACAGGATTCTCTTTCTGTTCGTATTTCTAATGTTTCTCCTCGTATTGATCCTTCCTTGCCTCTGTGAAGAGTCCCTCTTCCAAAGTTTTGTATGTCCGTGACCTGCATCACCAAAGCTTTTACCCCTCCTACGGTTCTGAAACGCCTTTTTCTTGAGCACTTTTCTTCGCACTCCCACTCTATTTCCATCTTCACCGATGAGTCTAAGTCTGCGGACGGTGTGGGTTACTCTGTTGTTTTTCCTGACCGTACTTATATGTGTCGCCTCCCTTCAGGGGCTAGCGTCTTCACAGCAGAACTTTATGCTATTCTCTATGCTCTCCGTCTCTTGCTTTCTCATTGTCATTCCTCCTTTGTGGTTGTAGTTGACTCTCGTAGTGCCCTCATGGCTCTAGGGTCCTTTAATCTTGTCCATCCGGTGATCATCGAAATTCAACGTTGGCTGTTTCTTATTTCTAGTAAATTTAAATCAGTAGAGTTTTGCTGGGTTCCCAGCCATATTGGTGTTTGTTTCAATGAGCGTGCGGATGCTGCCGCTAGGAAAGTTATCCGTTCTTGCCCCGTCTCCCGTAAAGGTATTCCTTATTCAGACTTCTATCCTGTTATTCATTCTTTCATCCTTGCCCGTTGGCAAGGTTGTTGGTCCTCTGTAGTTGGTAACAAGCTGCGTACTTTCAAACGTTGTGTGTCCCCGTGGCCTTCCTCCCACCACCGTAACCGGCGGTGGGAAACTAGTTTAGCAAGGTTGCAGATTGGCCATCCTCGCTTAACTCACGGTCACTTAATGGAGCGCCGCCCTGCTCCTTATTGTCTAAATTGTGTTGTCCCCCTTACAGTTTTCATATCCATGTTGAATGTCCTGACTTCCAGGGCGAGCGTGTGTCTTGCTTTCCGACCGTCCCTCGAGGTCACTTGTCCCTCGATAGAATTCTTGGTGAATCGGATTCTTTTGATATCGTTCGCCTCATGCGTTTCTGTTCTCGTATTGGCATTCTTGGTGATATTTAGCGCCCTCTGATTATTTCGCACTTTGATGGTGTTACATAGCCTTCCCGGTTTAGTGTCTCCTTTTGATAATTTCCTTACCTTACCTATATCAAAACATCTCATCATCATCTAGCTCGTATCTTGTAACTCTATCATCAATACCTTTCCTCAATTTTTTACATTTGTTAACATTAAACTGCATCTGCCAGTCTTTTGACCATTTTAAAACTCTATTTAGATCTTCTCGAAGTAATAGGGAGTCTTTTTCCGTGTTTATATCCCTCCTGATTTTTATATCATCGGTAAATTCGCAAAAATTGCTTCTCAAACCTGAATCTAAATCATTTATGTATATAATGAATAACATAATTTGTGTGAATAAGATTTATTTGATATTCAGCTAACAGTTCTCTGTTTTCTACATTCATCCATGTTACGGTAAGTGCAATAATATCTATTGTTTCTGTGCAAACAAAAACAATAAATTTATATACATGTTTCTTTTATTGCGTAGTATCAGTGTTAGTGTCTCTGTGTGAGTGCAACTGTTAAATGTGTCAAGTACTTAAAAAATTATACAAAATTTATTGTACCCCGTTTATAAATAAATAAATGAATAAATAAATAAATAAATAAATAAAACTTGGTAAATTATTTATCTGGACGTCATGGTTGCTGCCTATAAATTTAATGTAATTTGATTACAAATGATTGTTTTAATTTAGTAAATGCTAGAGTTAAGCTTAATGGATCGTAATTACTACGTGCGTCACTGGGGAGTGTATATAGACCGGGAGGTGCACCCCGCCTGTCAGTGTATATGTACTGACAGTTTACTTTAGCCTTTTTTTTCTTTCTTTATTATGCACCCAATACCCATCCCGTGGGCGGTGGTGTAAAGGATTACAGAGGCACATAATCGGTTCAGGAACTGAACCCCTCTAGTTCGTTTAGCTAAGCAAATAACAATCTTTTGACGCTAATTACAAAATTATTAATGTTATATATACATGTACACATACTTATATATACATGTACATATATATATATAGGTATACATATATACATACACATACATATTTAATCACCCACACAAATACACACATCAATAATCTTTTGTGTCACAAGTGGTTCAGCAAGAGGCTCACAACAGTCACTATACTTGGATGTATAGTCAACAGTCACTTGGGTGGATGCTGGTTCGGTGGCGGGGTGGTTGGTTTGTGGAACCAATTACCGGGTGGCGTGGTGGAGGTGGGGTCCCTCGATTG
Source organism: Procambarus clarkii (assembly GCF_040958095.1). Lineage (NCBI taxonomy): Eukaryota > Metazoa > Arthropoda > Malacostraca > Decapoda > Cambaridae > Procambarus > Procambarus clarkii. The sequence goes on from NC_091175.1 coordinate 26,533,941, forward strand.
TTTTGGGCGCAGGTTGGACATGTATATGAGGGGGGATTGGGTGGTTATAGATAGGAGCTGCCTTGTATGGGCCAATAGGCCTTCTGCAGTTGCCTTTGTTCTTATACAAGGCATTTTACATCTATAGTGAGTCATTCAGTTACTAGTCTTGCTGCACACCCACCCAACTGGGCGGCAGCTTTACAGTCATGTGCATGCATTACCTACAGTAAGCAAATTTTGGATACTTCGCTAAGATTTCGGGCAGCACATCATTATGAATGAAGTACTTACACATTTCTTGGACACTATTGATCGTGTTATCTCTAAATTCCGCGATTTTTTCACATTCCATTATATAATGACACAAAGAATGCGAATAGTTCTGCTGACAGAGTTTACATTTAGTCAAATCTACATCAGCAGTTGTTACAGATTCCCAGAGGTACTTGTAGCCGAGCCTAAGCCTAGCAGTGGTAACATCTAGAAGGCTGCTAATCTTATTGGATGACCCAGAGACGTGCGGTACTTCCTGCATAATAGAATGATGATAGATGGAGTAACAGGCGTGAATTTCACTTTGCCTCAAGTCTCCGAAATTTAGTTGATGTTCCCGGAATATTGCTGCCCTCAGGCTGCTCAAAGGCAGTCCAAGTTGATAATCAATTCCCTCTTTACGAGCAAAAGTCTTGGTTACTTTAGCCCTGAACTCGTTTCATAACTGTGGTATACCTACTGGTTGGTCAGTAAACTCTTGAGGATCCTACCTCCACCACGTTACGCGGTAATTGGTTCCACAAATCAACAACCCTGTTACCGAACCAGTATTTACCTAAGTCTTTCCTAAATATAAACTTATCCAATTTATATCCATTGTTTCGTGTTCTGTCTTGTGTTGATACTTTTAATACCCTATTAATATCCCCTTTATTATGTCCAGTAATCCACTTGTAACCCTCTATCATGTCACCCCTAGCTCTTCGCCTTTCCAATGAATGCAATTTAAGCTTTGTTAATCTTTCTTCATATGAAAAATTCCTAATTTGGAGAATTAACTTAGTCATCCTACGCAGGACAAGTTCAAGTGAATTTATATCCATTCTACAGTACGGCGACCAAATCTGAACTCCATAATCTAAATGGGGCCTAACCAGAGCAAGATGTAGCTGAAGAACCACACCAGGTGCCTTGTTACTAACACTTCGATTAATAAATCCCAGTGTCCTATTGGCCTTATTACGAATATTCATGCATTGATCCTTTTGTTTTAAATTCTTACTAATCATAACTCCCAGATCCCTTTCGCAATCCGACTTCACAATCTCAACACCATCCAGCTCGTATCTTGTAACTCTATCATCATTACTTAGCCTCAGAACTTTACATTTATCAGCATTAAACTGCATCTGCCAATCTTTTGACCATTTCAAAACCCTATTTAGATCAACTTGAAGTGATAGTGAGTCTTCTTCCGTGTTAATTTCCCTACCGATTTTTGTATCATCTGCAAATTTGCAATTGTTGCTACTCAAAACAGAATCTAAATCATTTATATATATTATAAACAACAGAGGTCCCAGGACAGCGCCTTGAGGCACTCCACTAACAAATGATGATAGAGTCACAAGTTTATTTTGTTTCTTAGACTTCTACTATTAGTGTAATATACCCTAAGTGTATTGTTATTTTGAGGCCCTACTCTTTCCCTGATCATTTTGCCAATTTCTTTCTCCCACAAACACATACTTTTATTACCTCCTTCCTCCATATCAATTCCCATACCACTATCTGCTAACAGTTTAAACCCAAACAAACGCCTCCAACCACTGGTTCCAACGAGTTGGCAACAACAACAACCCCAGCCCTCGATAGATGCACCCCATCCCGAGCATACATTTCATTTCTTTTTGACCAGACCACACACTAGAAGGTGAAGGGACACGGCGTTTCGGTCCGTCCTGGACCATTCTCAAGTCGATCGGACCTGGACCTGGACCATTCGGTATGGTCCATGGACAGACCAATGATCCGTCCTGGACCATTCTCAAGTCGATCGGACCTGGACCTGGACCATTCGGTATGGTCCATGGATAGACCAATGGTCCGTCCTGGACCATTCTCAAGTTAATCGACTTGAGAATGGTCCAGGACGGACCGAAACGTCGTCGTCCCTTCACCTTCTAGTGTGTGGTCTGGTCAACTTACTTTGCCACGTTATTGTGACTCATCGCCTGCATTTAATTTCTTCCGTAGAAGTATTCCCAGTTATCTATGAAAGATATTGCATTTGATTTGCAATATCTTTCCAGCCGGGAATTGACACCAATTGCCCTCGACAACCATTTCGAGTAATATCAGTGATATTTTTTGTTGTTGTAGTAGTTAGTACTTTGTTAAATAAACATTGTTGTTAAGTTGGAACTCTAAGAGCAGAGAAGGATTCCCTACGAGAGGAGGTACGACAGCTGAAACATCGGGAAGAAACGAAGGAGGAGACCAATATTAACAAGACCTCGTCATGGAAAGTCGTTAAGGATAGGGGTCTTAAGACGACCTTGACAAGGCCGCCTACAGACGCCCTAAGGACATCAAATTCATTTGCCGTGTTGGAAGGCGAATGCTGTGGTGAGCCTGCGGTTCACTCGAAACGGAAATCAACGAAGAGCAACGAAGCACAGGCCTCCCAAAGTGCTCAGAAAGTTAAGAAGGTACCTAAACGAACTTTGGTTGTGGGAGATTCCCAAGGTGAGGTATTTAGACAGGACGTTTTGTGCCAGAGATAGGGGAAACAGGTTCAGGGTCTGCTATCCAGGAGCTGGAATTGGAGATATTGTTGACAACATGAAAGATATTATGACGGGAAATGGGAACAAACCCATTATTTGTATTAGTGCAGGGGGTAATGATGTTGGACGAGTTAGGAGTGAGGAACTGATAAAGAAATTTAGCAAAGCTATAGAATTAGTTAAGAGCAAGGGAGGAATCCCGATCATATGTGGCATTCTTCCAAGAAAGAGCGTTGGGAGTGAATGGTTGTCGAGGGCACTTGGTGTCAATTGCCCGCTGGAAAGATATTGCAAATCAAATGCAATATCTTTCATAGACAACTGGGAACACTTCTATGGAAGAAATTAATGTTTGCTCGTGATGGGGTGCATCTATCGAGGGCTGGAGTTGTTGTTGTTGCGAACTCATTGGAACCAGTAGTTAGAGGCATTTGTTTGGGTTTAAACTGTTAGTAGATAGTGGTATGGGAATTGATTGGGAGGAAGGAGGTAATAAAAGTATGTGTTTGTTAGAGAAACAAATTGGCAAAATGATCAGGGAAAGGGAAGGGCCTCAAAATAACAATTCACTTAGGGTATATTACACTAACAGTAGAAGTCTAAGAAACAAAATAAACGAGTTAAATGCTCTTGTCTCTATAGAAAAAATTGATATTATTGCACTTACCGAAACGTGGATGAATGTAGAAAATAGAGAGCTATTAGCTGAATATCAAATAAAATGGATTTAAAATGGATTTTGTTATATTATCATAGCAATATGGAAGTTGTAGTGAAGGACCTGGTGACTCTAGTGGGAGCCCTGAGGACAGAGTTGGACTCTCTGCGGGAGGAGGTGCGTCAGCTTAAAAAACAACGAGAAGTAACGAAGGAGGAGACCAGCAGTAAAGGGACCTCGTCTTGGAGAGTTGCGAAAGACAGGGGCCTTAAGAAGACTTTGATAAAGCCGCCTTCAAACGCCATAGCAACTTCAAATTCATTTGACGTTTTGGAGGACGAGTGCTGTGGAGAGACTATGGATCGCGCAAAAGGGAAAGCAACGAAGAGAAAGGAAGCGCAGGCCCCTCAGAAAGTAAAGGAAGTACCTAAGCAAACATTAGTTGTGGGAGATTCCCAGATAAGGTATTTGGATAGAACGTTTTGTGCTAGAGATAGGGGGAACAGGTTAAGGGTTTGCTATCCCGGAGCTGGCATTGGTGATATTATAAACAACATGAATGATATTATGGCTGGTAATGGGAACAATCCCATTATTTGCATTAGCGTGGGAGGAAATGATGTTGGTCGAGTCAGGAGTGAGGAACTGATTCAGAGGTATAAAACAGCCATAGAGTTAGTTAGGAGCAAGGGAGGAATCCCGATCATATGTGGCATTCTTCCAAGAAAGGGAGTGGGAAATGAATGGATATCGAGGGCACTTGGTGTCAATTGCCGGCTGGAAAGATATTGCAAATCAAATGCAATATCTTTCATAGACAACTGGGAACACTTCTATGGAAGAAATGAAATGTATGCTCGTGATGGGGTGCATCTATCGAGAGCTGGGGTTGTTGCTGTTGCGAACTCGCTAGAAGAAGTGGTTAGAGGTGTTTGTTTGGGTTTAAACTGTTAGTAGATAGAGGTATGGGAATTGATTTGGAGGAAGGAGGTAATAAAAGTATGTGTTTGTGGGAGAAAGGAATTGGCAAAACGATCAGGGAAAGAGAAGGTCCGCAAAATAACAATTCACTTAGGGTATATTACACTAACAGTAGAAGTCTAAGAAATAAAATTAACGAATTAAATGCTCTTGTCTGCACAGAAAAAATAGATATTATTGCACTTACCGAAACGTGGATGAATGTAGAAAATAGAGAACTATTAGCTGAATATCAAATATATGGATTTAAACTATTTCACACAGATAGATATATTAGACGAGGAGGTGGAGTAGCCATATATGTTAGGGACAATTTGAAATGTAGTCTCAAAGAGGGAATCAAAACAGAGCCACACACAGAAACTATTTGGATTGAATTAAACGAAAAAGCTAATAATATTATAATAGGAGTAATATATAGGCCACCAAATTTAGACAGAATGGAAGCAAAGCATCTATGGGATGAAATATCTAGAGCATCTAGATCTAACAGTATTTATGTCATGGGTGACTTTAATTTTAGCGGAATAAACTGGTTGAACAAAACAGGGAATAGTGAAGCAGAAGATTTTCTAGAATTAATTGACGATTGCTTTCTTACGCAACACATTAAGGAACCAACACGGGAAAATAATATTTTAGATTTAGTGTTAACTAACAGGGAAACGCAAATTAATGACATCGAGGTAGGGAGTGAGCTGGGGAGCAGTGATCACAAAGAAATCAGATTTAGCATAGAATGGAATAGACCAGTAGGAGAAAATTCTGTTAAAGTGCCAGATTTTCGAAAAGCTGATTTTAATAGCCTAAGAAATTTTTTGGGTCAAATTGATTGGAAAGGCTTGGGTATGGGGTGTGGGCCGGTCTTGGAGCAAGACATGAACCCAGCGATAGGTGACTTAAATGGGGATTTCGATGTGGATTCAATATATAACTTATTTAAGAATATTCTAAACAAAGCACAGGAACGTAGTATACCATACAAATTGAATAGATCGTATACTAATGACCCAAAGTGGATAACAAAGAATTTGAAGAACCTTATAGGTAAAAAGAGAGCTTGGTACAAAAGGATTAAAAATGGGGAGGTCACTTTAGAACAGGAATTCGTACAACTGGTTAGAAATGTTAAAAAAGAGATAAGGAAAGCAAAAAGGAACTATGAAGTTCGCATAGCAGGGCAAGCAAAGACAAATCCTAAAGGGTTTTTTCAGTTATATCGTACTAAGACTAGGGAAAGGATAGGTCCATTAAAAACTGAGACAGGTCAAATAACAGATAGTGATGAAGAGATGAGTAGTATTTTTAATAAATATTTTGTATCTGTATTTACTAAAGAGGAACTTAACAATATGCCTTCAGCCGAACAAGTCTATGTGGGTGGGGACGAGGACAGGTTGACGAGTTTAGCAGTTACCAGGGAGGATGTTCTTAAACAAATAGTAAAACTCAAACCAAACAAATCCCCAGGGCCGGATGAAGTGTTTGCTAGGGTGCTTAAAGAATGCAAAGAGGAGCTTTGTGACCCACTGTCAACCATATTTAATAAATCAATAGAGTCAGGCAGAGTGCCAGAGTTTTGGAAAGTTGCTAATGTGATACCAGTTTTTAAGAAAGGAGATAGATCACTTGCGTCTAACTATCGACCAATTAGCCTAACGTCTATTGTGGGAAAGTTACTCGAATCTATAATAGCAAATAAAATTCGTCTTCATCTTGAAAAACATAAATTAATAATTGAGTCGCAACATGGTTTTATAAATGGCCGTTCATGTTTAACAAATTTGTTATCTTTTTATTCTAGCATTGTTGAGGCAGTTGATAGTGGTAAGGATTGCGATGTTGTATACCTTGACTTTAGCAAAGCTTTTGATACAGTGCCACATGAAAGACTGATTAAAAAAATAGAGTCTCATGGTATTGGGGGTGCTATATTAAGCTGGATTAGGGCATGGCTATACCAAAGGAAACAGAGAGTTAGTATAAATGGAATCAAGTCAGAGTGGGAAAATGTTGTAAGTGGAGTGCCTCAAGGCTCTGTCCTGGGACCTCTGTTGTTTATAATATATATAAATGATTTAGATTCAGGTTTGAGTAGCAACATTTGCAAATTTGCCGATGATACGAAAATCGGTAGGGAAATTAATTCGGAGGAGGACTCACTATCACTTCAAGTTGATCTAGATAGGGTTTTGAAATGGTCAAAGGATTGGCAGATGCAGTTTAATGCTGATAAATGTAAAGTTCTGAGGTTAGGTAATGATGATAGAGTTACAAGATACGAGCTAGATGGTGTTGTGATTGCGAAGTCGGATTGCGAAAGGGATCTGGGAGTTATGATTAGTAAGAATTTAAAACAAAAGGATCAATGCATAAATGTTCGTAATAAGGTAAATCGGACACTTGGATTTATTAATCGCAGCGTTAGTAACAAGACACCTGGTGTGGTTCTCAAGCTATATCTTGCTCTAGTTAGGCCCCATTTAGATTATGCAGTTCAGTTTTGGTCGCCATATTATAGAATGGATATAAATTCACTTGAACGTGTCCAGCGTAGGATGACTAAGTTAATTCCCCAAATTAGAAATCTTTCATATGAAGAAAGATTAACAAAGCTTAAGTTGCATTCACTGGAAAGGCGAAGAGTTAGGGGTGACATGATAGAGGTTTACAAGTGGATGAATGGACATAACCGGGGGGATATTAATAGGGTATTAAAAGTATCAACACAGGACAGAACACGAAACAATGGATATAAATTGGATAAGTTTAGATTTAGGAAAGACTTGGGTAAATACTGGTTCAGTAACAGGGTTGTTGATTTGTGGAACCAATTGCCGCGTAACATTGTGGAGGTGGGGTCCCTCGATTGTTTCAAGCACGGGTTGGACAAGTATATGAGTGGGATTGGGTGGTTATAGAATAGGAGCTGCCTCGTATGGGCCAATAGGCCTTCTGCAGTTACCTTTGTTCTTATGTTCTTATGTTCTTATGTTAAACTATTTCACACAGATAGATATATTAGACGAGGAGGGGGAGTAGCCATATATGTTAGGGACAATTTGAAATGCAAAAAGAAACTATGAAGTTCGCATAGCAGAGCAAGCAAAGTCAAATCCTAAAGGGTTTTTTTCAGTTATATCGAACTAAGACTAGGGAAAGGATAGGTCCATTAAAAACTGAGACAGGTCAAATAACGGATAATGACAAGGAGATGAGTAGTATTTTTAACTAATATTTTATATCTGTATTTACGAAAGAAGAACTTAACAATATGCCTCCAGCTGAACAAGTCTTTGTGGGTGGGGATGAGGACAGGTTGACTAGTTTATCAGTTACCAGGGAGGATGTAATTAAACAATTAGTAAAACTAAAACCAAACAAATCCCCAGGGCCGGATGAAGTGTTTGCCAGGGTGCTTAAAGAATGCAAAGAGGAGCTTTCCGAGCCACTGTCTACCATATTTAATAAATCAATAGAGTCAGGCAGAGTGCCAGAGTCATGGAAGATAGCTAATGTGGTATCAATTTTTAAGAAAGGAGATAGATCACTTGCGTCAAACTATCGGCCAATTAGCCTAACGTCTATGTGGAAAAGTTACTTGAATCAATAATTGCAAATACAATTCGTCTTCATCTTGAAAAACATAAATTAATAAATGAGTCGCAACATGGTTTTACAAATGGCCGTTCATGTTTAACAAATTTTCTAACTTTTTATTCCAGCATAGTTGAGGCAGTTGATAGTGGTAAGAATTGTGATGTTGTGTACCTTGACTTTAGCAAAGCTTTTGATACAGTGCCACATGAAAGACTAATTAAAAAAATAGAAGCTCATGGTATTGGGGTGCTATATTAAGTTGGATTAGGGCATGGCTATTCCAAAGGAAACAGAGAGTTAGTATAAATGGGGTTAAGTCAGAGTGGGATAATGTTGTTAGTGGAGTACCTCAGGGCTCTGTCCTGGGCCCTCTGTTGTTTATAATATATATAAATGATTTAGATTCAGGTTTGAGTAGCAACATTTGCAGATGGTACAAAAATCGGTAGGGAAATTAACACGAAAGAAGACTCGCTATCACTTCAAGTTGATCTAAATAGGGTTTTAATATGGTCAAAGGATTGGCAGATGCAGTTTAATGCTAATAAATGTAAAGTTTGGGGCTAGGTAATGATGATAGAGTTACAAGATACGAGCTAGATGGTGTTAACATAAGAACAAAGGTAACTGCAGAAGGCCTATTGGCCCATACGAGGCGGCTCCTATCTATAACCACCCAATCCTACTCATATACTTGTCCAACCCGCGCTTGAAACAATCAAGGGACCCCACCTCCACTACGTTACGCGGTAATTGGTTCCACAAATCAACAACCCTGTTACCGAACCAGTATTTACCCAAGTCTTTCCTAAATCTAAACTTATCCAATTTATACCCATTGTTTCGTGTTCTGTCTTGTGTTGATACTTTTAATACCCTATTAATATACGCTTCGATTAATAAATCCCAGTGTCATATGTGCCTTATTACGAACATTCATGCATTGATCCTTTTGTTTTAAATTCTTACTTATCATAACTCCCAGATCCCTTTCGCAATTCGACTTCGCAATCTCAACACCATCTAGCTCGTATCTTGTAACTCTATCATTACCTAGCCTCAGAACTTTACATTTATTAGCATTAAACTGCATCTGCCAGTCTTTTGACCATTTTAAAACCCTATTTAGATCAATTTGAAGTGATAACGAGTCTTCTTTCGTGTTAATTTCCCTACCGATCCTTGTATCATCTGCAAATTTGCAGATTTTGCTACTCAAACCTGAATCTAAATCATATATATATATATTATAAACAACAGAGGTCCCAGAACAGAGCCCTGAGGTACTCCACTAACAACATTATGCCACTCTGACTTAACCCCATTTATACTAACTCTCTGTTTCCTTTGGAAACAGAGAGTGAAACGCCATGCAACCTCTGAAGAGACAACTAACACAACACCTATACCCCCTATTAGACTATTTTACAGGAACTTCTTTTCCACAGCTCATAAAACGGAGGAAAGGGTCCTGAAAGATATTGTTAATAGAAACGTTATCCCTACAGACAAAAATCAGAAGATACAACTGACGATTTATTATAAAATCAAAAATACGGCCAGCCTACTCATGAGAAACTCTCCAGACACAAAGCAGAACGCTTTAAAAGAGACCAACGTCGTCTATGCCTTCAAATGCCCTCTTGGGGACTGTAAGCCTCAAAAAACTCAGTATATAAGCAAGACAACAACATCTCTTTTCAGGCGTTTAACGATGCATAAGCAACAGGGCTCCATTAAGGAACATATAATCTCTTCTCACAACCAAACCATCACCAGAGAAATCTTAGCAAACAACACAGACAAAGTTCTCTACATGCGGAAAGAATTAAATATACTTAGCATTAGAGATAGAATATTTGAAATTAATCTTATGATGGGACTAAAACTTCTGCGTGATAACAAAAACAACATTGTGTCAGTTGCACTGTTAGAACACATACGAAATGGAACTAGCGAGTCTAAATGGATTCAAAGAACAGCCACTCATATTAAAATGATGGGACTGCAGGATGTATATACAGATGAAAGAGTACAGCACTTCCTTCCACCCTGGCAGATAGTATCTTTTGACATTCTGACCCCTGCATACCCCAGCAAGAAACTAATCACAAACAACCCTCATGCTCAGCTTGCTGCTAAACCATAGAACACATTCACAATATACAAGCTGAAAACAACAGCACAGACCATATACACTGACGGATCACTCAATACAGCTACAGGGAGGGCAGAAAGTACTGTTATTGCTCATCAGCCCGATGGCAGCACAATTCAAAGGAATATCGGAATTAGTAACTGGGCATCCACAATGCAAGCCGAGTTAGTAGCAATACTGAGGCACTCGAAATTATTGACAACACTGAAGTAGACAGCTTAATTATTTCCGACTCCCTTTCCTCACTACGAGCAATAAACAGTTTGCAATCAAGTAATAACGTGCTTGTCTTGGAAGCTAGGCGTAGATATGTAAGAATACTTAGCAAGAGGGTAAATATAAAAATGTTGTGGATTCCTTCTCACATTGGCCTGCAGGAGAATGACAAAGTTGACGCCCTTGCTAAGGCTACATTAAATAAAGACAGTATTGAACGAAATCTTGAGTTATCAAATAGGTCCCTTAAAAGTGTCATTAGACGAGAACTCCTGGATGGATTTGAAGAAAGTAGAACAGTGCAAACTGGAGCTAGCAGGTCCACTGTTCATCACAATGAAATGTGTGAAGTAAAACATGTGTATGGGACAAGTAGCAAAGTCAGTGGGCTAACAGATGTTGTCACAGCTCGTATAAGACTTGGCTACAAGTATCTCTGGCAGTTCGGCTTGTATAGGGATCTAGATGAAGTAAAGTGTAAAGTGTGTGGACAAAGACAGGGACACACACACTCGAACACTATATCTTGGATTGTAGTAAAATTGAGCCATTTAGAGATAAATCTAAGCTCACTCTGTATGATATGGCAACCTATCTTATTACCATGGATAAACTACCTGAAATCCTTGCACTGTATCCACATTTCGCTTCCAGTATATAAACGACATATGAGATTAAGAAACAAGTAGTGTATTGTGAGGACTAATAATAAACAGAAGCTCCCCTATGACTGTAATATCCCCATTGGCCAAACTATTATGTATTAGTGATAAGACCTAACATTAATGTATCATGACTTACTGTAAATATATAGCTCTTGAAATAGCACTTTCTCTGTAACTAGCTGACATTGTAACTATAAGGTGTGAAGGACAGATGAAATTGCTTATGTAATAATCTAAGATGAGGTCTGATAAAGACCTTTTGTGCCTTCTGTAATGCTTTTTGGGGTGCACAATAATCTAGCCGGCTTCGGCGGCAACAATCAACGTGGGTTGGTGTTGTTATGTCGATAATATTTTGTGTATGTGGCCGGTTAACCATGACCAAACAAATTTTCTTAATAAATTTAATTCGTTAGTTGCTTCAATTAAATTCTTAAATGAAAACGAAGAGAATGGCGTTCTTCCCTTCTTGGACAATGTGATTAATTAAGTCAAGTTCCTCCACACACGTATTGCAAGTTCCTCCACCCACGCATTGCAAGTTCCCACACACACATATTGCAAGTTCCTCCACCCACGTATTGCAAGTTCCTCCACCCACGTATTGCAAGTTCCTCCACCCACGTATTGCAAGTTCCTCCACCCACGTATTGCAAGTTCCTCCACACACGTATTGCAAGTTCCTCCACACACGTATCGCAAGTTCCTCCACCCACGTATCGCAAGTTCCTCCACCCACGTATTGCAAGTTCCTCCACCCACGTATTGCAAGTTCCTCCAACCACGTATTGCAAGTTCCTCCACCCACGTATTGCAAGTTCCTCCACACACGTATTGCAAGTTCCTCCACACACGTATTGCAAGTTCCTCCACACACGTATTGCAAGTTCCTCCACACACGTATTGCAAGTTCCGTGGCCTGTAAACTATATCAATTGGAACACTGACAATACATCACTGAATTTTCGCCCTGCATCAAGATAACCACACTTAATTAACTTGGTCAATTAATCAATCAACTCAATACTGTACTGATTCAGATGGTTTTCAGGAAATTTATCTATAAAATCTCTACAAAGTTGTTTTAATTAAAAAAAAAGTATAATACATCGTATATTAAAAATATATATTTTTTTTAATTGTCTGTGTCATTTTTATTTTCGTTTAGAAGTACATGGTTTGCAAATTTAAAAACTAAAAATAAATATAATATTCTGTCACTAAAACATCAGTATAAGAAAATAATACTTGCCTAAGAATAGTCCACATGACGGGCAGCTCTACGAGATAACATATTCAAAACCGACATCAAGAGATGTCATGAATAAAACACCAGAAATATAACATGACTCCTATTTCTTTTAAATATTTCTGAGAGGCCATTACCATGTTTCTCATCATGGTAGTCTTGGTGTCACCTGACCAGGCTCCCGGCAGCTTCTCGGTCATGTGTTTCTCATTCGCATTTTATTAAAAGGTTCGATGTGTTCAGCGATGTTAAATAATTTGGACGCATCTGTGTTCATCGCGAGAGCAGAGCAGCCGTGTGAGTTGTTGTACGGAATTGTTGCATTGAAAGTCACTCCTGGAAAATTTGACGCATGAATTTCTGAAATTCATGTTAGAGAGCATGACAGAATATTATTTTAAATGATTTGTGTACACAGTTTGTTTCACTGTGAGTTGTATCCCGGCACTGTTGAGGACACAGCCACTGCTTTATTGTACAATCCTTCACTGCATCATTGTAAATTCCGTCACTGTTGTGTGGCACAAACCGCTGCACCGCAAAGTGCACGAATGTTTTTATGCAATGCAATGAAATATTTCTCATATGAAGACGATTAACAAATTGAATGTGTGTGTGTGTGTGTACTCACCTATTTATACTCACCTATTTGTGCTTGCAGGATCGAGCATTGGCTCTTGGATCCCGCCTTTCCAGCCATCGGTTGTTAACAGCAATGACTCCTGTCCCATTTCTCTATCATACCTAATTTTAATAGTATGAATAGTATTTGCTTCCACAACCTGTTCCCCCAGTGCATTCCATTTTTCCACTACTCTCACGCTAAAAGAAAACTTCCTAACATCTCTGTGACTCATGTGAGTTTCCAGTTTCCACCCATGTCCCCTCGTTCTGTTATTATTACGTGTGAACATTTCATCTATTTCCACTTTGTCAATTCCCCTGAGTATTTTATATGTCCCTATCATATCGCCTCTCTCCCTTCTTTTCTCTAGTGTCGTAAGGTTCAGTTCCTTCAGACGCTCTTCATATCCCAGCCCTCGTAACTCTGGGACAAGCCTCGTCGCAAACCTCTGAACCTTCTCCAGTTCCCTTATGTGTTTCTTCAGGTGGGGGCTCCATGATGGCACGGCATACTCTAAGACTGTGTGTGTGTGTGTGTGTGTGTGTGTGTGTGTGTGTGTGTGTGTGTGTGTGTGTGTTTACTAGTTGTGTTTACTAGTTGTGTTTTTGCGGGGGTTGAGTTTTTTGCTCTTTCGGCCCGCCTCTCAACTGTCAATCAACTGTTTACTAACTACTTTTTTTTTTTTTCCACACCACACACACACACACACCCCAGGAAGCAGCCCGTGACAGCTGACTAACTCCCAGGTACCTATTTACTGCTAGGTAACAGGGGCACTTAGGGTGAAAGAAACTTTGCCCATTTGTTTCTGCCTCGTGCGGGAATCGAACCCGTGCCACAGAATTACGAGTCCTGCGCGCTATCCACCAGGCTACGAGGCCCCCACACATGTGGGGGCCACACACACACACACATGTGTGTGTGTGTGTGTGTGTGTGTGTGTGTGTGTGTGTGTGTGTGTGTGTGTGTGTGTGTGTGTGTGTGATTTTGTGCGTGTGTGTGTGTGTGTGTGTGTGTGTGTGTGTGTGTGTGTGTGTGTGTGTGTGTGTGTGTCTGTGTGTGTTGCAGGGGACAGAAACGGAGCAGATACACAACAAGGATTCATAATTGAGAAATTCGTGACGTCCACATCTCCGGAGCCGAGCTGAAGCAAAACGATACCTTGTGAAGTGTACCATGAGTGCTCCATGATTCTATTCTAGTTTACACTCCAGGTGCATCCATGATGCTGTCATTCACTGTCCAGGATTATTGTGTGATATATAGTGTTACGTATATTGTATGACTTCTTTTTCAGTCTGACTTATATAGTGTGACATATATAATGTGAGTTATATAGTGTAACTTATATAATGTGACTTGTAAAGTGTGACATGAAGGGTGATTGATATATGAACAGAATAATTAAAGAAACAGCTGAAGGCTTATTGGCTCATATATATGTCTAACCTACGCTTGAAACAATCAATGGATCCCACGTCTATTAGGTTACCCAGTAATCTGTTCCATAAATCAACAACCCTGTTTTACAACCAGTATTTACCCAGGTCTTTTCTAAATCCAAATTTAACCAATTTACATTCATTGTTTCGTGTTCAATTATGTGTTCATATATTTAAGATGTTATGCCCATTCATCCACTTATACACTGCAGTCATGTCGCCCCTAACTCTTCGCCTTTCTAGAGAATGTAAATTAAGTTCTTTTAATCTCTCTTCATATAGGTTTCTAATTTGCGGGATTAAGTTTGTCAACTTTGTTAACTTTAACGCTGGACGCGTTCTAGTGAATTTATATCCATTCTATAGTTTGGTGATCAAAATTGAACGGTATTCTCTGGGGTCTAACAATAGCAAGATATAGCTGAAGAATAACACCAGGTAAGACCGGGCCGCGGGGACGCTAAGCCCCGGAAGCACCTCAAGGTAGGTGTTTTATTGCTGCTGGAAGGTGCTAATGCTACTAAAAATAAATCCCAGTATTCCATTTGCCTAATTTTTAACATCTATTTACACTGATTTTTTTGGCTTTAAATTCTAACTAATGAACCCTAGATTTTTTTTTGCAATCAGACCGCAATCTCAACACCAGCCACGTGATATCCTGTAACCCCATCATCATTACCTAGCCTCATAACCTTTCATTTGTCAGCATTAATCTGCATCTGACAATCTATTACCCATTTCAAAACCCTATCTAGAACGTCTTGAAGTTATTTTATCTTCTGAGCTTATTTCCTTCCCGATTTTCGTGTCTTCGTCAAATTCGTAAATAATACTGTTCAATCCTGAATCTAAATTAATTATATAGATTTATTGTAAACAACAGAGGTCCCAGGATAGAACTTTGAGGCACTCCACTTACAACGGTTTCCAACTCTGACCTAACTCCATTTATACTAACTCTTTGTTTCTTTCTATACCCCGTGGCCATGGTCATGGCATGTGTGGTTTGGTCATCAGCCATGTCCTTATCCAGCTCAAGATAGCACCCCCAATACCGTGAGCCTACCAGTGAATGTTCAAAATATTTTTTAAATGCATTTACAAAATTAGTTTTTTTTACTATTCATGCTGGGTGCATCATCAATTGTCACAGCAACTATTTATGAAAGGTTAACCTGTCTTAGAGTTAAAGAATCAGGGGGCGGCAATGCATCCACGTGCCCACAAAATTTGCTTGCGTGCCACTTTGGGCACACATGCCACAGTTTCGCAACTGCTTGTTTGAGTGAACCTGCAGGAATACCTACAACGTTTTGAGGGGAACCAGCAAACAGAGAACAGGACGCCAGGCTGGTGTGAAACATGCCATCCTGAGCACACACCTGTTCTATCACAATATAGAGGTGCACATATGCTCTTCATAAGAACATAAGAATCAATGAAATTGCATAGGAAAATAGGAAACTGCCACGTATTTATGTACGTGGCAGCTCCAATTTATATTCATCCAAACTCTTTCATATAAATGTCTAACCTACGCTTGAAACAATCAAGGAATCCTACGTCAATTATGTTACGTGGTAATTTGTTCCACAAATTCACAACCTAGTTGCCAAACCAGTATTTACCCAGGTTTTACCTAAATCTAGTGTTTGTGTTAGTAGACACAAGTAGATTACTTGTAGACTACAGTTAGTAGACTTCTGTCTAGTTAGTAGACAGCTTCTTCTCGTTTATTTTTTGTCTGTTAATTTTCAGTCCCGTTTTCAATCGTTAAACTCTAATGTTTTGGGGCTTAGAAGTCTTTGGAATCGAAAGGAACATTAGATAATATTTTATACGTTTAATTTGCTACTCGTTATTTAATTTAAAAAAATTAGAGCAGGAATGAACTAATATAGAGTTGTTAAGGAAAAGTAATTCTGGACTCATGATATGCATATGAGTGACGGAAAGCTGAGATAAGTTAGACTCGCTGACTCAACTTTAAGCTGAGTTAATTACTTACCAAAACTTCAATGATGACGTCACCACCTCTTTCTCAGTTCAGGAAGACCAAAGTTTTCAAGTTCTGGGCCACGACGGACCTATTAACATGGACACAATTCCGAAAGTTAGATTGGATAAGAAGAGATTTTTATATTTTCCATTTTCCTCCTAAATTCTTTTTTTGGCTTCTGTCGTTGGTCAATATTTAACAGATAAACTGGAATACATAGACACAGTGAAGAAATTGACTCATTTCTTATACAGAACTCATGTAGTACTCATGTAGTACTATAGTTTAATACTCATGTAGTACTATAGTTTAGTAGTCATGTAGTACTAAACTAAATGCGTTCTAGTCGATACTTAATCCAGTGCACTATTCTGGATGACCAGTTTCCC
Organism: Procambarus clarkii; assembly: GCF_040958095.1. NCBI lineage: Eukaryota > Metazoa > Arthropoda > Malacostraca > Decapoda > Cambaridae > Procambarus > Procambarus clarkii. The sequence goes on from NC_091175.1 coordinate 26,550,691, forward strand.
CTTTTTTGGAATAGGTTCTGACAAAGTCTGCGTTGCCCACACAACTTCACAAGAGCAATGGGACAAACACACATGAGGTAATTACCAAATACTGATTCCACGGATGCTTTTGAATGATCTGAGACCAACAGTTTAATTGAGATACGGAGGCAGTTTCTTAATGTCATCTTCCATGTTGGCACTAGAAGAGTAAAATGTAACAGCAAAGCTCTCTGATCTAACTCTGATCAAAGCTCTGAGTCTAACAGCCATAGAGAGACTAGAGAGAACAACAACTATGCAAAGAGAGAACACAGTGGCTCTGAGAAAAGGGTGTGGTAAGAGTGAACATACTGTCCGCCGGACTTTACTGCACATTGGCACTGTTTAAGAACAGAAGAAATACCAGGACTCACTGATCGAGATGATCGAGCCATCTCGCTCTGGGACCAAACTAGATGGCTCTTCTTTGTATCCAAAGATTCACATATGTCCGTGTTGATCTTCTTAGTCCGCCCTGAGGATGGTCTAGGTACAACTGCAGCCTCAACACTGTATTACTTACAGTGTTGAATCATAACTTTAATCATAATTACTAACAGTGTGAATCATAACGCTATTGGGATATGATTCCAGAGTTTAGACTCCACGGATTGCAACGATTACTCAAGATTCAGGGAAAATCTGATGTCCAAACATTAGCTTATTTAATTACACTGTATATAAACACAAATGGAGATTGATGTCACTTTGCGGAAGTGTCAAGGTAGAGTTAAGTCATAGTAGATTATGGCGAGAGAAAGAATATTCAATAGTCTCTTAAAGTCGCTTAAGTGATGCTGTTCCATTTGCACTACTCCAACCCTGGGACACCTGCTGGATCACATATAAACCCGGTTACCGGGAATCAACAACCCAACAACAAGTGGCCACCCTGAAGCCATCAACACAGCCACTCTCCTGGTCAACAAAGGTGCCCAGCAGCTGGACACCCTCATAAAGACTGTGAAGCAGTATCCTCCCCGCGATAACAGCTTGATGGTTAAATGCAACCTCAGAATACTGAGAAAAAAAAATTGTACCACTTACGGGCTATTCATGCCCGTGCCACCTCTTGGGTGGCTTAATCTTTATCAATCAATCAATCGAATCAACAACAACTGATCTACCATACACATGTGTATAACGGGACAAGGAGCACGCAAGATCTGCATCTCAGGAATCAAATATATAGCTATGGACATGGATTGATAACATGTGCTATAAGTAGATGAGTTTGTTCTAACTCAGCAGTGCCAAAAGGAATCCTTATTTTGCATTCTTGCGTGTTGACGAGAAAATACGACTCTGTTACAAGGTACAAGTTAGTACTACTCACGCGGTCCGTGTAGAACTTTCCCCTTAACTGGTCACAGTTAAAATGGCAGTTTCAAACGGAGGCAGGTTAAAACGGAAGTAATTATCCTTAAATGAGACCCAATATAAACAATGGTGACAGGAGTCCAAATCGGTTTTATTAATTTCAGCTTCACATACATTCATAACACACATACAATTATGGAAGGCAGGAATGCTGTTATAATGTAGGCAGGAAGAGTTGAAGATATATTGCAGAGGCGAAGCGAGAGTTAAACTGAGGACAAGTAGTTGAATTGTCATGATATAAATGATCAAAGCAGCATTGGTTGTAGTCCTTGGTTGATTGATGCAGAAGGCGGTGACGTGCAAGCGACAGTGTAACTAGCCAGATGTCAGTAGTTTGATTGTCATAGGTCAACCTGGAAGCAGTTCCTCCTATCTGATTCAAGGTGTATCTGATCCTTTTGGCATAGAGGATGCCAAAAGTATTCTTCTTCTCGAATGCTTGCAGTAATTATATTGACATGTAGAGGCTGGATGGCATCTTGAACGGTGTGGCCAAGGTCAGTTCAGAACAATTACCTTGTAGCATGCTAGGATATGCTGAGATGATACGGGAATGGGGAAATAGCCTCGGCTATCATCATCTTTTATCCGGTTGTGATGGTCGAGTGGTTAAGGTGTCATGTACACCAGTTGCAGAGTGCTTCTGGCAGTATGGGTTCGAGTCACTTCTGGGGTGTGAGTTTTCAGTTGCATATATGCCTGGGGACCATTCAGGCTTGTTCGCATTTGTGTTCCTCACATGTGCACCAAAGAATGAGGTGATTTGACAAAATACTATGCCCAAGATTACCATCAGAGTGCCGGCGGGCTGATGGGCAAATAGCCTCGGCTACCGCCAGTGTTTGTCCAGTCGTTAATAATAAGTTAATTATTAATTATAATGTCTGGTCGTTAATAATAAGTTAATTATTAATTATAATGTCCGGTCGTTAATAAGTTAATTTGTTTAAATTTGAGTTAAAACTAACGTTGATATAGGACCGAACCTAACCAACTCTACCTAACCTAACCTAACCTATCTAAGCCTAACCTAAACTATCTCAACTAAGTCAATAATTTATGTTTCTAATATAATGTAATAATAATAATTCAAGTAAACTAACTGGAAACAATTTATTGAAATAAAGACAACCACTCGGTCTATTAGGCAAATCGAGTCTTGCATAGTAGGCCAAGAAATGCATTCTGGCTACTAGGTATGACATTATATATATATATATATATATATATATATATATATATATATATATATATATATATATATATATATATATATATATATATATAAGGTTGCACTAACTTGCAAGTTAGTGCAAACTCACAAGTTTGAAATTAAACAACAACTCTCACCAGGGGACTCGAACCCTAACCAGCACAGATGCTTCACAACACCTGGCATAGCTGGTACGCCTTTAACCCACTACGCCACTCAGACCCTTAAAAGAGAAGGAGATTTCGGGGTATTTAAACCCCCCCCCCCCACCCCCCACGAATATCTCCACCTCCCAAGATATATATATTGTTGAATATGACCGAAGGGGTAAGATTAATGATTTTTAACACAAATCTTCTCAATATTTCTTACTTTTTTTCTCTGTCGAGGGTAATTGAAAAATTAACTCTCCAAAGTTCATTTTCAGATTTTTAATTATGGTCTGAAGCCTAGAAGTGATTCGTAAGAGACTTCTCACATTTTCAAAAACTTTTTTTATGTACTCCGTTTCATGCTTATATTTGTTTTCGATGAGGTGATATGACAAATGTTCTTGGGTGAGGTGATAGAACACAAGCTAATGAGTAAATCATTGGGTAAAGATAATTTTACATAGTTAAAACACGAATCAATGGGTACATTGCATATTTTCTCTTCTTGCTTCTGTGTTGGTTTGGAGTCTTGAAGTGGGTAGAATGTAATTATGTGTTAATTGGCTGTTGACTGCTGGTGTTGACTTTTTGATGTGTAGGGCCTTGCTGAAGTCGAGCCTCCTGCTGTTGCTGTATCTCTCGCTAATTACTGTGTTGTTTGTTAAGATTTCTCTGGTGATGGTCTGGTTGAGTTAGAAGATTATATGCTCCCTGATGGAGCCCTGTTGTTTGTGCATTGTTAATCGCCTAGAAAGAGACATTGTTGTCTTGCCTATATACTGAGATCTTTGGGGCTGATAGTCCCCAAGTTAGCATGTGAAGGCGATGTTGGTTCCTTTCATGGCGCTCTGTTCGATGTCTGGAGAGTTCTTCATGAAGAACTCTCCAGCACAAAGAGAACCACACTTATTCAGACCCAAAGAACCTCTGAAATGCCCAGACGGGGTCACCTTGTTTCCTTGGAAGGATGGTAAGCAAGTGGTGTGGGACTACATGTTGGAAATATTCAACACTTATTTTGTAATCCCTAATACAATAGGATGCATTTCCTGTATTGGGCGTCATAAGCATACAACACTCATTTACTAATCTCTAATACAACAGGATGCATTTCCTGTATTAGGCGTCATAATCATACAACACTCATTTACTAATCCCTAATACAATAGGATGTATTTCCTGTACTAGGCGTCATAGTACAGGAAAAACACTACTAATCCGCAGTTTAATGACACTGAATTCATTCCATTAGGATGTGGAGCGTCATATAATTTTTCCTAGAATTGTGGAAATGTATCAGTCAGCCAGTCACAGGAATTATTTATATAATAACAGATCGAGTCGAATCTAGCCTTATTTTGCCCCTTTTATTAAAGATAATCATTTATTAATAGATTCATCTCTAGTTGGTAAATCTATCATTGTTTACTGGAATTAATTTATGCAGCCACGATTTGCTGTACCAGTGAAAATAATGATAGACCGTATCTCCACTCTAAACTTTTCTCATCCATTTAATATCATCTAAATTAATTGACTGCATTACGAGAAAATTGATTACCGTATAACATGTTTATTTATGACATAAATATTCGTCATAACCATTTCCTTCCCTATTTTGAATTAAATAAATAATATAATTTATGCTCAGCGCCCCTACTGGGAGCTTTTGCGCATGCGTCAACCTGAGAGGGAGGAAGGGACTCTCCCCATTTTCGATCAACTGGCAGCCAGGTGTTCCGAAGCGGCCCGACCAAATCTTCCAATTCTGCACGTATCCGTACTTCTCCGGGCTTCAGATTGAGGGCGCAGCTTACCATATACACGGACACCAATTTCGGCAGGCATTTTACCTTATAGTTTTATTGTTGAACTCAGGAATATTTTACTAATGCAGGTGCCATGTCGTAATGATGTAGGCGATATAAAACACCCATGTAAGTGCTGCTTCCACCCCTCCAATTATTTTAGATCTTGCGCTTAAATGCGTGAATACTAGTTTGGAGTGGAAGTTATTTATTTCAGCTTGGTGTAATTCAACTGAGGAGGCGTGTGACTGTCCCCATGATCACATGCCTCAAGGATTACTATCTCCGGGCTGGTCCCAATGTGTTAAAGAGATTGGACGCATTCTACGTTCCTCTGTCACAGCTGAGAATTTTACCAGTCTTAATTTGTAGATAGCGTTCTTTCTGTATTGGGAGTTAATGAATTTCCATTTATTTGCATATTAATTCTATATTTGATTTAAGCAAAGATATGCATTATTATTTCTACATTTCATAATTAATACATATTTCACATATATGCTATAACTAAAAACTTATATTCATATTGTAGTAAATTATCTACAAGCATTATAAAATACCCCCCAAAGTTTGTGGAGGGATTTGGCTCTATAATTTTAATTATGTTACAGTCCATTACTCTAATATTCTTATGATTAATCACATTACATTATCCAGTATCCTAGAGCATCTTGTGTTATTTATTATTGGAGATCCATAGACTCTGGTTCTCTGATTTATTGAATTTATATAATTAATTTATTTCTCCCATAAAGGGAGTGGTCCTTCGAAAATTAATCATCATTATTATTAGTATTCTGTAGCCAGATTTTCCCACACTACACATGCACTTCCACACTGGCCAGTACCTACCTCCACCACAGCACCCACGAAGGGGGCGGCGCTGCTTCTTTCAGGGAATCGCATAAAATTATGAAATACAGAGGTCTGACACACAGCTACAGCTGTGTGTCGTTTCGATCGGTTCGGAGACCCTCGGTTCGTGCGGAAAAATGTGCATTGAAGTTCCTAAAGGAATTGGGATGCAAATTGATCGGTGCTACAAAAGACCACAGAGCGAAAAATTTCTTGTTCCATCGCCTCAGTGTTTCGATTCAGAGGGGAAATGCCTGTTGCGTCTTGGGCACGAGTCCAACTTCGGAAGAATTCGAAGAAGTGTTTGACTTGCAACAATGATCGAATCTGTCCGTGACTTTTATCAATGTTTTCCATTGGCGTGTTTTTCATTTTACTTGCATTGGTTGTGTTGTGTATGTATTAAGGCCGTATTTTTTAATCATGTAATCTTGTACAATAAATTTCCCTATATAAATAAATATATAAGAGGATGGTAGGAGAAGACAATATGTGCCAATGCAAGAGAGAGAGAACCCGGCAAGGCTCTCCTGGGTGCTGCATATCATCTTCTTCGAGGCTTATAGGGTCCCTACAATCACCCAGAGGTGGTACCCATATATAAAATATATATATCAATATATATGTATATATATATATATATATATATATATATATATATATATATATATATATATATATATATATATATATATATATATATATAGGTAAATCGGGCCTTGCATAGCAGGCCGAGTACGACTACTATGGTACTGGCTACTAGGTACAACATATATATATATATATATATATATATATATATATATATATATATATATATATATATATATATATATATATATATATATATATGTATATATATATATATATATATATATATATGTCGTACCTAGTAGCCAGAACGCACTTCTCAGCCTACTATGCAAGGCCCGATTTGCCTAATAAGCCAAGTTTTCATGAATTAATTGTTTTTCGACTACCTAACCTACCTAACCTAACCTAACCTAACTTTTTCGGCTACCTAACCTAACCTAACCTATAAAGATAGGTTAGGTTATGTTAGGTAGGGTTGGTTAGGTTCGGTTATATATCTACGTTAATTTTAACTCCAATAAAAAAAAATTGACCTCATACATAATGAAATGGGTAGCTTTATCATTTCATAAGAAAAAAATTAGAGAAAATATATTATTTCAGGAAAACTTGGCTTATTAGGCAAATCGGGCCTTGCATAGTAGGCTGAGAAGTGCGTTCTGGCTACTAGGTACGACATATATATATATGTCGTACCTAGTAGCCAGAACTCACTTCTCAGCCTACTATTCAAGGCCCGATTTGCCTAATAAGCCAAGTTTTCATGAATTAATTGCTTTTCGACTACCTAACCTACCTAACCTAACCTAACCTAACTTTTTCGGCTACCTAACCTAACCTAACCTATAAAGATAGGTTAGGTTAGGTTAGGTAGGGTTGGTTAGGTTCGGTCATATATCTACGTTAATTTTAACTCCAATAAAAAAAAATTGACCTCATACATAGAGAAAAGGGTTGCTTTATCATTTCATAAGAAAAAAATTATAGTAAATATATTAATTCAGGAAAACTTGGCTTATTAGGCAAATCGGGCCTTGAATAGTAGGCTGAGAAGTGAGTTCTGGCTACTAGGTACGACATATATATATATATATATATATATATATATATATATATATATATATATATATATATATATATATATATATGTCGTACCTAGTAGCCAGAACGCACTTCTCAGCCTACTATGCAAGGCCCGATTTGCCTAATAAGCCAAGTTTTCCCGAATTAATATATTTTCTTTAATTTTTTTCTTATGAAATGATAAAGCTACCCATTTCATTACGTATGAGGTCAATTTTTTTTTAATTGGAGTTAAAATTATCGAAGATAATTAATTAAATTATCGAAATTATCGATTCGTAGCCAGAATGCACTTCTCGGCCTACTATTCAAGGCCCGATTTGCCTAATAAGCCAAGTTTTCCTGAATTAATATATTTTCTCTAAATTTTTTCTTATAAAATGATAAAGCTACCCATTTCATTATGTATGAGGTCTTTTTTTTTTATTGGAGTTAAAATTAACGTAGAAATCTGACCGAACCTAACCAACCCTACCTAACCTACCCTAACCTATCTTTATAGGTTAGGTTAGGTTAGGTAGCCGAAAAAGTTAGGTTAGGTTAGGTTAGGTAGGTTAGGTAGTCGAAAAACAATTAATTCATGAAAACTTGGCTTATTAGGCAAATCGGGCCTTGCATAGTAGGCTGAGAAGTGCGTTCTGGATACTAGGTACGACATATATATATATATATATATATATATATATATATATATATATATATATATATATATATATATATATATAATAAATAATTGAAATAAAAAAACTGGAAGCCCTTGGGTCTCTGGTGACGTCAATGAGCTTGGACCCCAATTCCTTGAGAAATCCCAAGGCACTCTTGCCCCAGGGACCATGCGTCTCAGACGCTATGGGAACAAAGAGGTATTGACCTTCCAGTCGCCTGTACTTGAGTGATTTTGCTGTTTCCCTGTGGTTGGCCGCCCCACCTGCTTGATCAGCTCCGAAGTGTACATAGGTGTCAGCCAGGGTGGATACACATGTGTAGTCCCACACCAACTGTCTACCCTCCTTCCATGAGTATATGGTGATGCCATCAGGGCGAAGTGCTGGGAAATCCGTGTTTTGGACCCCTAGGATGCGAGGTTCTCTCTCCGCTGGGCACCCAGCTGAGACGAGGCTTCTCTTGATGATGTCATTGACCTCGTTGTGTCTTGCATGCCTGCCCTTTGTGCTTCCGCAATGCAACCCATGCAGTCCGTATCGGTCTGCTTCCACCCTGTTGCAAATACACTTGTATTCAGTGTGAATTGGGGCACCAAGGCGGAGGGCCACTGCTACACGAAGGGATTCTGGATCTAGGCGCGTGCCCATTGCAGACATGGGTACTGCCAGGAGGAAGTCTCCTGCATGGGGGGCACGCACTGCTCTGAGGTGGGCTTTCTCTTTGTCTGATGTTGCGACGCTGAGCATGGCATCAGCTACTTTTTTCCACTAGAGGGTGGTCCCAGCCGAACTGTTTGTGTTGTTTTGTTGGCTCTATAATGGTTGCTGGGGCTGCAAGAACATTCCACTGATTTGAACATTCAGTGAAACATATATATGAACATATATATAACATATGTATGTATATATGTATAACATATATATGTATATATGTATAACATATATATGTATATATAACATATATATAACACACATATATATATATATATATATATAAATATATATATATATATATATATATATATATATATATATATATATATATATATATATATATATATATATATATATATATATGTCGTACCTAGTAGCCAGAACGCACTTCTCAGCCTACTATTCAAGGCCCGATTTGCCTAATAAGCCAAGTTTTCCTGAATTAATATATTTTCTCTAATTTTTTTCTTATAAAATGATAAAGCTACCCATTTGATTATGTATGAGGTCAATTTTTTTTTATTGGAGTTAAAATTAACGTAGATATATGACCGAACCTAACCAACCCTACCTAACCTAACCTAACCTATCTTTATAGGTTAGGTTAGGTTAGGTAGCCGAAAAAGTTAGGTTAGGTTAGGTTAGGTAGGTTAGGTAGATGAAAAACAATTAATTCATGAAAACTTGGCTTATTAGGCAAATCGGGCCTTGCATAGTAGGCTGAGAAGTGCGTTCTGGCTAGTAGGTACGACATATATATATATATATATATATATATATATATATATATATATATATATATATATATATATATATATGTCGTACCTAGTAGCCAGAACGCACTTCTCAGCCTACTATGCAAGGCCCGATTTGCCTAATAAGCCAAGTTTTCATGAATTAATTGTTTTTCGACTACCTAACCTACGTAACCTAACATAACCTAACTTTTTCGGCTACCTAACCTAACCTAACCTATAAAGATAGGTTAGGTTAGGTTAGGTAGGGTTGGTTAGGTTCATTCATATATCTACGTTAATTTTAATTCCAATAAAAAAAAATTGACCTCATACATAATGAAATGGGTTGATTTATCATTTCATAAGAAAAAAATTAGAGAAAATATATTAATTCATGAAAACTTGGCTTATTAGGCAAATCGGGCCTTGAATAGTAGGCCAAAAAGTGAGTTCTGGCTACTAGGTACGACATATATATATATATATATATATATATATATATATATATATATATATATATATATATATATATATGTCGTACCTAGTAGCCAGAACTCACTTCTCAGCCTACTATGCAAGGCCCGATTTGCCTAATAAGCCAAGTTTTACTGAATGAATATATTTTCTCTAATTTTTTTCTTATGAAATGATAAAGCTACCCATTTCATTATGTATGAGGTCAATTTTTTTTATTGGTATTAAAATTAACGTAGATATATGAACGAACCTAACCAACCCTACCTAACCTAACCTAACCTATCTTTATAGGTTAGGTTAGGTTAGGTACCCGAAAACGTTAGGTTAGGTTAGGTTAGGTAGGTTAGGTAGACGAAAAAACATTAATTCATGAAAACTAGGCTTATTAGGCAAATCGGGCCTTGCATAGTAGGCTGAGAAGTGAGTTCTGGCTACTAGGTACGACATATATATATATATATATATATATATATTTATATATATATATATATATATATATATATATATATATATATATATATATATATATATATATATATATATATATATATATATATATATACTTTTTATTTTTTTCTCCGAGGCTATGGGTCCCCACATTGGCACCAGAGGTGGTACCCTCACAAACTTTTTCTTTAATAAAAAAAATATATATATGTCGTACCTAGTAGCCAGAATGCACTTCTCGGCCTACTATGCAAGGCCCGATTTGCCTAATAAGCCAAGTTTTCCTGAATTAATATATTTTCTCTAATTTTTTTCTTATGAAATGATAAAGCTACCCATTTCATTATGTATGATGTCAATTTTTTGTTTTTGGAGTTAAAATTAACGTAGATATATGTCCGAACCTAACCAACCCTACCTAACCTAACCTTACCTATCTTTATAGGTTAGGTTAGGTTAGGTAACCGAAAAAGTTAGGTTAGGTTAGGTTAGGTAGGTTAGGTAGTCGAAAAACAATTAATTCATGAAAACTTGGCTTATTAGGCAAATCGGGCCTTTCATAGTAGGGTGAGAAGTACGTTCTGGCTACTAGGTACGACATATATATATATATATATATATATATATATATATATATATATATATATATATATATATATATATATATATATATATATATATATATATATATTCTAATGTTATATTAGTATATTTTATATTATTATAATATATATAATATATTAATTTATATTATATTATATGTATTATATTAGAGAAGACTTGTTCGACTCTAAATACATATGAAGATTTCCTTCTCCTACCACTTTTTGTTTTATTATGTTCTTTGTTATATGCAAGTTACACACTTACACAAGTAAATTGTTACAAAATTCGAACATTAAGAGGAAGGCAAAGGGTGAGTGTTCCCTGGAAGCTGTAGAATTCTTCGAACTCCCCTGACTGGGCAGGAACCAAAGATGCAGTAGGAATTTCCCCCTCTGGATCGCCACGCTGAGGCACTGGAAAAAGAAGCTCGCCACTGTAGGATCTCTTGTTGTTTCGACGAGCCTGGAAAACAGAGCAGTGAGAAACCTCATGCACTATTTCCCCATGGACCAAAGGTCTCGGAACCTATGAGAACAAAGTTGAACTTATAATCTGTTTCCTTGTACTTGGTTGCTTTCTCTCTTTCCCCTGAGTGTGGCAGCACAGAGAGAGCAATGAACGTGGGTGGCAAGGTATATACACAAGTATACTCCCACTCCAATTATCTGCCATTTCTCCATGGGTGCAGTGTGATTTTATCTGGTCGACCAGCAAAGGCAGTGGAATTACTGTACAATACATTATGAGACTCTCATTTCTGGACACTTGGCAGAGGCAAAGCTCCTCTTGATGATTTCATTTCCTTCATTGTGACTTGTGCGCCAGCCTCCTGAGTTTCTGCAGTACAGGCCAAACAGTCCATATTAATCAACATTTTTCTCGCCACAAATACACCTATATTCAGTGTGGATTGGGGCAAAAAGACGTAGTGTTATGGATCAAGACATGATCCTGATTCTGACGTAGAAACTACCAAAAGCAAATCCCCTGCATGGGGAACATTCATAGCTCTGAAGCGGGCTGAGTCACTAGGGGTCTGTTGTTGCTTCCGGCAAAGCTGTGGCTTCATTGTGTATGATGGGAATGTACCAGCTGAATTGTCGTCAGCAGGGTTGGTCTGAGTTCCGGGCCTGCCAGGGTACCCCATTTTGTGCTGCGCTCTGTGCAGTGGGGGTCATGTATCCCCCACTGGGTTACCCAAATTGTCTGGAGGAATAACAATTTATATATATTATGAGTGTCATGAAAACAGTGAGCAATATGAGGGAGTGTAGCCTTGGGAGCAAGCTACTCCAGTTATTGCAGGTATTCCAGCAATTCCTTTTTATTTAAGTAATTTTGTAGATAGCAGAGTGTAAATATTAGGCGTTTATTTAAATATTCCCGACAATGTGGGTTGGGAAGATAAAAGAGGAAGAGAAGGTGAACGAAGAGAAACGGAGAAGGGTAATATCAGGGCTTGAGTTGGAAGGGGTGACATGTGAGAGAGGGTCGTTAGCGCGAAGAACTAATGGCAGAAAATAGAAGAGATTAGAACAAGAAGAAAGAGAGTTGGAAGAAGAGGAGGGGGGCACAGTAATATGAAAACTGGAGGTAAGACGCGTGCGTGGTGTTAAATCGAGAATTACGTGGAGGAAGGCAAGGATGAGCCGAGGGTGCATGCAGGTGAGAGAGAGAGAGAAAGGGGGGGGATTATAAAGGAAAGCGCCAAGCCGTTACGACTATATAGCACTGGGAAGGGGTCAGGATAAGGATTTGGGATGGGACGGGAGAAAGGAATGGTGGCCAATCACTTGGACGGTCTGGGATTGAATGTTGACCTACAAGACACGACACCATCGCTCTACCGTATAGAGAGAGAGAGAGAGAGAGAGAGAGAGAGAGAGAGAGAGAGAGAGAGAGAGAGAGAGAGAGAGAGAGAGAGAGAGAGAGAGAGAGAGAGAGAGAGACAGAGAGAGAGAGAGAGAGAGAGAGAGAGAGAGAGAGAGAGAGAGAGAGAGAGAGAGAGAGAGAGAGAGAGAGAGAGAGAGAGAGAGAGTGAGAGAGAGAGAGAGAGAGTGAGAGAGAGTGAGAGAGAGTGAGAGAGAGAGAGAGAGAGAGAGAGAGAGAGAGAGAGAGAGAGAGAGAGAGAGAGAGAGAGAGAGAGAGAGAGAGAGAGTGAGAGAGAGAGAGAGAGAGAGAGAGTGAGTGAGAGTGAGTGAGAGAGAGAGAGAGAGAGAGAGAGAGAGAGAGAGAGAGAGAGAGAGAGAGAGAGAGAGAGAGAGAGAGAGAGAGAGAGAGAGAGAGAGAGTGAGAGAGAGAGAGAGAGAGAGAGAGAGAGAGAGTGAGTGAGTGAGAGAGAGAGAGAGAGAGAGAGAGAGAGAGAGAGAGAGGAG
>NC_091175.1:26569320-26791820 GCF_040958095.1 Procambarus clarkii
TACCATCCGAGTTGCCGTCGGGGAAGTGGCTCAAATAGCCTCGGCTATCACTTCCTTTTGACGGCCGTGATGGTCAAGCGGATTAAGGCGCCCTGTAGTTACCAGTTGCGTTGCTTCTGGGAGTATGGGTTCGAGTCACTTCTGGGGTGTGAGTTTTCATTCGCATATAGTCCTGGGGACCATTCAGGCTTGTTCGCATTTGTGTTCCTCACGTGTGCCCCAAAGAATGAGGTGATTTGGTGAAATGCTATGCCCAAGATTACCATCCGAGTTGCCGTCGGGGAAGTGGCTCAAATAGCCTCGGCTATCACTTCCTTTTGACGGCCGTGATGGTCAAGCGGATTAAGGCGCCCTGTAGTTACCAGTTGCGTTGCTTCTGGGAGTATGGGTTCGAGTCACTTCTGGGGTGTGAGTTTTCATTCATATATATATATATATATATATATATATATATATATATATATATATATATATATATATATATATATATATATATATATATATATTTATTTATATAGAGTACCACCTCTGGCTGGAAGAAGGGGGACCCATAGCCTCGGAGGAAACCACACATAACGCATTGGAGGGAATGTAGGTCCCCTCCAATACAGTTTCTGTGTGCTTTTCTCCTACCACCCCTTCCCTTTTTTTTTTTTTTCCTTTATTGTGTATTTAAAGGTTACAAAACATACAAGACAAATGCCTAAAGGTTATGGATCTCTTGAAGCTCCTCCGCTTCTGGACAGGAACCGAGGACGCAGCAAGCATTTCCCCTCTGCATCGCCACACTGAGACGCTGATATAAAAAACTGGAAGCCCTTGGGTCTCTGGTAACGTCAATGAGCTTGGAACCCAATTCCTTGAGAAATCCCAAGGCACTCTTGCCCCAGGGACCATGCGTCTCAGACGCTATGGGAACAAAGAGGTATTGACCTTCCAGTCGCCTGTACTTGAGTGATTTTGCTGTTTCCCTGTGGTTGGCCGCCCCACCTGCTTGATCAGCTCCGAAGTGTACATAGATGTCAGCCAGGGTGGATACACATGTGTAGTCCCACACCAACTGTCTACCCTCCTTCCATGAGTATATGGTGATGCCATCAGGGCGGTGTGGGGAAATCCGGGTTTTGGACCCCAAGGATGCGAGGTTCTCTCTCCGCTGGGCACCCAGCTGAGACGAGGCTTCTCTTGATGATGTCATTGACCTCGTTGTGTCTTGCATGCCAGCCCTTTGTGCTTCCGCAATGCAACCCATGCAGTCCGTATCGGTCTGCTTCCACCCTGTTGCAAATACACTTGTATTCAGTGTGAATTGGGGCACCAAGGCGGAGGGTCACTGCTACACGAAGGGATTCTGGATCTAGGCGCGTGCCCATTGCTGACATGGGTACTGCCAGGAGGAAGTCTCCTGCATGGGGGGCACGCACTGCTCTGAGGCGGGCTTTCTCCTTGTCTGATGTTGCGACGCTGAGCATGGCATCAGCTACTTTTTCCACTAGAGGGTGGTCCCAGCCGGACTGTTTGTGTTGTTTTGTTGGCTCTATAATGGTTGCTGGGGCTGCAAGAACATCCCACTGATTTGAACATATTTATATATATATATATATATATATATATATATATATATATATATATATATATATATATATATATATATATATATATATATATATATATATATATATATATATATATATATATATATATATATATATATATATTAATATAGTTATGGAAGCTGATTAGAATTACATTTCACCTTTGTAAATGCACATTAATGACACTATGTAAAAGACACATCGAACACTTTATGTAGGGCATACGTAAATCTGTGTATCTATGTATTTACGTATGTAGGTTAGCTTAGCATTTAAAAGCACCGAATCACCTTCTGTGGTTGAGTGTTCAATAAACCCTTGAACTATATGTTTAACACTTCTCTAACCCTGTCCATGGAGGACAGAAGAAAATGTATATATGCTGGTTAGCATTGTAAATGTGTGGCCACGTCTGTTGTAGAAAAAAAAATTAAGGATAAGTAGTAATATGCTTCCATTCGTTTACAGTTTTATTACAAATAATATATAAATTCTTTGGCACTAATCTGTACAAATACAAAGAGCATTTCTTTATTTCAAAATAACTTAATATTTGTATATATTTACAAGTACAGTAGCATATTTCCTATGAATAATGCGACGGAAGACCATTCATACGAGGAACGCTAATCACACACACACACTGTTTTCTGCCATACACTAGTATGTGATCTAATATGATTAACACAAAGCTCTATAAGTGTGTGCTGTGACGTAACCCACTTCCTTACCTCAACCATCGCCTGTCTCCCGAGAAACTGTTACATTGCATAGGTATAGTGAAAGACGACAAGCATGGTTTCCACATCCCCAAGTCTACAGCAGGTGCTTCACATGAAGATGACCCATTCCATGTCAGTCTTCGTAGGCTACACTACCCTCGGTGGGACCTATGCCATTGCCAGGTGACATAATGTCTCCCTCCGTGAGGTGTCACAGTCCTGAAAAATATATCCTTAAAGATTTTTATAAACTATTTCAAATGTTAAATGAACTTGAGTATGTCAGTCTTTCTTAAGTAAAACAATCTGATGCATTAGTTTCCTACAAAAAGTGCAGCAATCAGTCTTTGCAAAATTAGACCTGAGAAATGTCCAGTTTCTTTATACAGTTCAGTCTTGAAGATTTGCTAATAAGACAACCATTATTAAAATATTACCATTAAGTAATATCTGAAAACATTTGCTTTATATGGAGGAAAGTAACATTAGCAGTCACCTGGAGTCACTCAATTGACACTACTGAGTAAGCTTAAGAAAATTCAGTACCATATAAAAAATATGAGTTAAATCTTTGTTTTCACTGGTTGATGGTGTTTAGAAACATATACAATACCTTTCCGTTCCGAATTCCTCCAATATCTTATAAAAATGGACGCAGATATGGAGAGACCTTCAAGGGCACATTATTAAAATAAATTTATGTGTACCAATTTTGATGGCATTACCATCACCTACTGTGTATGTTACCTGTCATGTGACATACACAGTACAAGAAAACAATAACAGCCTTCTTACATCATAAAGATCTTTGTATCTTCATCTCAAGGGCAAATACTAGACCTTACTAATGTAATTATATTAATATATATATATATATATATATGTATATATATATATATATATATATATATATATATATATATATATATATATATATATATATATATATATATATATATATATATATATATATATATAACTGAAAACTCCACACCCCAGAAGTGACTTGAATCCAGACCGCCAAGAGCACATTGCAACTGGTGTACACGGTGCCTTAAACCACTCGACCATTAGTGATTTAGTGATCGTACAAAAGGCAATGATAGCCGAGGCTATTTGAACCACCACCCCCGACAGCACTTTGATGGTAATCTTGGGCATAGCTATTTCATCAAATCACCTCATTTTTGTGGGGCCACGTGAGAAACACAAATATATATATATATATATATATATATATATATATATATATATATATATATATATATATATATATATATATATATATATATATGTATAATTTATATAGCATGTACATTCATACATAAATAATTCAAACAAAATCCATGGTTGACAGAATGCAATCAGTATTTTAGGTAACTGTCTTACATAATAATGTCAGTTTTGTTACATTCCTAAAGAGCATCAACGGAACTTCTACATTTAATGCACTTGATGGGGGGTAATCACAATATATATATATATATATATATATATATATATATATATATATATATATATATATATATATATATATATATAATATTAAGACTTGGGCAATGATGGAAGGATCAACTCTTGAAAATGAGTACTGCAAAATTTAACAAGAAGGAATTACATGACATGTCTCAATTCCTTTTCAAAAGGAGAATCATTGGATATTGGATAGCTCGGTATGGTACATCCGTCCACAAGAATAAATGGCCATAAACATCAACCAGGGCTCAGCAGTGGCCATAGACGGATGCACTATTTTCCTGTGGCTGGTTACAAAATCTGCCACAGACCTGCTTATATACAAGAGTTTAAGCTCCATCAGTATTAACCTGGGGCACATGAACTCTAAGGCTACATGACTAATGGTCAGAGTGCGCAGACTGGCTCAAGGTCTGCGCAGTCTTCAGCTTCATATTCATGTAGATCAAAATCTACACAAACCATTAAAGATATGCGCAGACTTTGTGCTTCTGAGCGGCTTCCTAAAAACTCAACATATAAGAATTTCCTGAGGAAAGCAACATTAGGGACTTCGTGGTAAGAAAAAAATATGATTTAAAACACGAACATTTCCCGAGTTGCCTTTTTTTTTAGTTTATACTACCACTTGCTTTAGTTTTCTTTGAGTTCTTCTTCCCACAGGCCAAACCACAAAAATTTCTTCTTATCTTAGGCACTAAAACATTTCATCCAGTTTTTGGATTTAATGGCAAATTTCTCTTCTATTTGTGGTTCTTGCATGGAGTAAATCCACTTATGAAGTCCATCATGTACACAGTGATACTTTTATTAGATCAGTGAATAATTATCAGCACTAAAATAAGCTCATTTTTCAAAACACTCGTGCAAGTTACATACAGCAGCTACTGCTTAGGGAAAATTTACTCAGTATTGAGCATTAGGACATTGGTAGCTTTTGTAACGTCATTTTGCAGTGAGTCTGGTTTTTGGTATGTTGTATTGCATATATGTAGTATTATTTACAGGATTCAAAATATTTTCACAATCCTGGATTAAAAGTAGATCAAAAATATAATTGCCACTCTTCATTAAAAGTAAAAAGAGTTGCACCCCAAACAGAGGTGCTTCATAGTGTGTTATGTACCCCATTTGTGGTGGTTTGCCCACCCTGCTGAGTTCTATACCCAGTACTGGTTCTTCCTGAGCATAGGGTTGGTGGTCCTGGGCTGGTGCTTCTCATAAAGACCCCACTCCTCGGCCTGCTGGTTGTCCACGCCATAAGGATAGCCAGCCAGAAGGGGGTCGTAAGGAGGGTCACGAGGCGCTGTGTCTGTACAGAGGGGCGTCACCTGTCCCACAATAGGGGAAATAAATAAGGACAAATTAAAATCAAGAAACAAAATGATAGGAAAGATTTTGCACTTAGTTACTGGCTATTATGAAATTTGCTGAAGGTAAATTAGGTATTATAAGAATTGTAAAAGAAACAAAGGACCCTTTGAAATTTTTGTGAAGAAATTTAATTTGAGGAAATAATAAAAAAACAAATTTAAATTTAAAATAATTAGCTCTTTGGAGAGAGGGTAAACTGTACCTTACACTGAGGCACTGCTGGTGACACCTCACGTGAGGCGTCGTGGGGCCACGAGGCCTCCGAATCTGTGAGGTGGGCGGCCAGACCCAACCCACCGCTGCCACCATTATGGTGGAGGTGGTGATGCAGGTGGTGCCGACCAGGCCGAGGAGATGATGGCAGCTCTGGGGGTCGGCACTCTAGCTCTGATAGGTCATCAGTCATAAATGAATTTGGTCTTGAATCTGATGGGAGTGGTGGGGGTAGTGACGCTACATCAGCATCCATTCCAACGTCGCTTCTCTTATCTGAGTGTCGACGCCTTGTTGCACATCGTACCACAACGATGACAGCAATGATTGCAACGACAGCAACAACAGCTGCCACCACCATCATCACATAATCTTTAGGAATACCCAAGAACAAGCCAGAGTTTCCAGTCCCAGGAGTACTAGGTTCTGAACTGCCACGGATAGAAGGTGGAAGCTCTGGCCGCAAGTGTCTAGGAGGTTCTGCACCCTCATCCAAACCTGCCTCAACTAGAGTGAAGTGCAATGTGCCTTCAGCTGGCTGTACCCCAGGTGCGGGAACCTGTAGCACATAATGCAATGCATCATGCAATGGCTCATCAGCCTTTAAATTGAGATTTCTTGCAACATAATATATTAAACCAGCTCGGATTTCTTCATGGGTAAACTCATGGACTTCATGTGAGCGAACTGATCTCCTAAGTCGTTGGCTCACCTTTTTTATTCTACCAAAACGAGGCCGTCTCTTTACCTTATAGACAGGGTTACTTCCCGTAGTTGTAGCAAGCTGTGAAGCGTCTAAGTGTTCCAGAGAGAGGCATGTCCGACCACCTACTGCTGCTATAAGTGGTTTGGACTCGACCAATGGTAAAACCACCACACGAACTTCCACATCTTGCACTGTAGCCTCCCACGTCCATATATCAACACGAAAGTTGTCAGCAGGTTCACTCAGTTCCATCTGCATATATAGCACTTCACCCTTATCGACATTCACCTGGCCAAAGGTGTGTACCACCTGATCGTTCATGTATAAACGACCAAACCTAGGTGGTCTGGTGATGTTGTAGAATATATGGTTATGGTTACCATTAGTTACTGCAGCAAGATACTGTGGAGAAAGGTAGGCAACAGTGGTAGCCTGGCGGAGTGGGATGACAGAGTGATTAACCAGCTCTAGTGTCAAAGGCTGTATTTCAATTGTAAATACAGTATATTTTGGCTTGTGCTTTCCATCAGACACTTTGAAATAGAACCTTGCTGATCCGTTAGTGCCATCATGGGCATACAAAATTCGCCCTGTATTCACGTCCAGCTGGGAAAATGATTGAATGGCTACACTGTAGTTATCAGCTAAAATGAGGCGCCCATGGTCTGGAGCACCCATCAGTTCATACATAATCTCACTAGGCATGTTGTCGGGATCGGTGGTCAGGAGACTTTCATTGGTAATAACAGCATTTTGCCGGTGCACCACTTTTAGAACAGGTGCTGCTGTTTCCAGTGTGAATGGCTGGTCATTCACAGGTGTCACGCTTACATTCAGAGAGCCATTGAACAAGAGTACATCAGGTGAAGATCCATTACCTGCCAAAGAGACACTAAATCCTAACGTATCTGAGAGTGTATCACTGTGATCGTGATCATATCTAACACGACCTTTCTCAATATCACGAGCTGTGAAGGTATACCCTTCCGTTAGGTTTCTCTTCCGCAAAGTGAACACCCCATGAGAAGGGATAACAGTTACAGTAGTCACTAATTTTGGTGAGGGCCGGTCGATGCTCACAGCCCCTGGATAGCCCTCTATGAACTCCATCACTGCAGAGAGATTGAGGTTATCAGGGCGCACAGTGGCTTGTCCTCCTTCTGCCACTACCAGAGGTGCCAGCCCAAGGTACCGCTCCAGACCTCCCCCTCCTGGACTGGCCACAGACACTTCCACGTGAAATTCCTGGTCCTTGAGGGGCTCAGCGAATGGTGTTTCCACATCGAACACAAATATGTCACTAGTAGAAAGCTCGGAAAATGGTTTAGTGTGCTCGAAAACAATACGAGATTCATTGATGTGACGCTGTGTGAAGTTTTCTACAGGCATTCGAACACCTGCTTCCTCTAGAAGCAGCTGGCCTAGCGAGGGAGCTTGACGGACTATGTATACCACAGAACGATGAGAGTCGTAATCGTTGGTGAGAGTGAGCAGCACAGCAGGGGTGATAGGTTGCTGCATCATAGGAAACACCCACAGCTCCTTGTTATGGTGGAGGGAGAGGTGGAGCTCCTTAGCAGTGATGGTGAACATGTGTGAGCCCGTACCATGCACCTGGTCACTCGCCTGCCACCGAAACATCCCAGACAATCCACCTGTGCATTAAACAGATAAACAAAACATGGCTGAGAAAATATGTACATTATAAAATATTATATATAGCTCATATGCACATATTAAATGATTTTCAAGGATGTGGGTTCATTATATTTTCAATAAATCAAAATACTGTAGTCACAGCACTCATCTGTTGTGGTACTTGAGGAGACAGAAATCACCACAATCATCTGTTGTGATTGTACATTGTTTAAATTAAAGTTTTGTGTTTTTTTATACAGTACAAAAAAGCAATATGAGAACAAGATTTACTTCAATAACGACTGAACAGGGGAAACTCACGTGTCAAACTTGCGCAGAGTCAAATTGACACACACACACACACACACACACACACACACACACACACACACACCCCTCACACACACACACACACACACACGCACGCACACATACAGCTGAGAGGTATGAGCTACGAGGAGAGACTACGGGAATTAAACCTCACTTCGCTGGAAGATAGAAGAGTTAGGGGGGACATGATCACCACATTCAAGATTCTCAAGGGAATTGATAGGGGTAGATAAAGACAGGCTATTCAACACAAGGGGCACACGCACAAGGGGACACAGGGGGAAACTGAGCGCCCAAATGAGCCACAGAGATATTAGAAAGAACTTTTTTAGTGTCAGAGTAGTTGACAAATGGAATGCATTAGGAAGTGATGTGGTGGAGGCTGACTCCATACACAGTTTCAAGTGTAGATATGATAGAGCCCAATAGGCTCAGGAACCTGTACACCTGTTGATTGACGGTTGAGAGGCGGGACCAAAGAGCCAGAGCTCAACCCCCGCAAACACAACTAGGTGAGTACAACTAGGTGAGTACACACACACACACACAGGTTCACACTCTCAACCTGATTGACGGTTGAGAGGCGGGACCAAAGAGCCAGAGCTCAACCCCCGCAAACACAACTAGGTGAGTACAACTAGGTGAGTACACACAAAGAAACGCGCGGGCGCGCAAACGCTCTCACAGGCAGAAACAAATGATCAGTTTCACCTTATACCTCTGTTCACCTAACAGTAAATAGGTACTTAGGAGTATGACAGCTGCTATAGGTTGCATTCTGGGAATGAGCACTCACCTATTTGTACTGACCTATTTGTGCTTGCGGGGGTTGAGCTTTGGCTCTTTGGTCCCACCTCTCAACTGTCAATCAACTGGTGTACAGATTCCTGAGCCTACTGGGCCCTATCATATCTACATTTGAAACTGTGTATGGAGTCAGCCTCCACCACATCACTGCCTAATGCATTCCATCCGTTAACTACTCTGACACTGAATAAGTTCCTTCTAACGTCTCTGTGGCTCATGTGGGTACTCAGTTTCCACCTGTGTCCCCTTGTTCGCATCCCACCAGTGTTGAATAGTTTATCCTTGTTTACCCGGTCGATTCCTCTGAGGATGTTGTAGGTTGTGATCATGTCTCCCCTTACTCTTCTGTCTTCTAGTGTCGTAAGGTGCATTTCCCGCAGCCTTTCCTCGTAACTCATGCCTCTTAGTTCTGGGACTAGTCTAGTAGCATACCTTTAGACTTTTTCCAGCTTCGTCTTGTGCTTGACAAGGTACGGGCTCCATGCTGGGGCCGCATACTCCAGGATTGGTCTTACATATGTGGTGTACAAGATTCTGAATGATTCCTTGCACAGGTTACTGAACGCTGTTCTGATGTTAGCCAGCTTCGCATATGCCGCAGACATTAATCTTTTTATGTGGGCTTCAGGAGACATGTTTGGTGTGATATCAACTCCTATATCTTTCTCTCTGTCCGTTTCATTGAGTACTTCATCTCCTATTCTGTATCCTGTGTCTGGCCTCCTGTTTCCACTGCCTAGTTTCATTACTTTGCATTTTCTTGGGTTGAACTTCAACAACCATTTGTTGGACCATTCATTCAGTCTGTCTAGGTCATCTTGTAGCCTCCTACTATCGTCCTCAGTTTCAATCCTCCTCATAATTTTTGCATCATTGGCAAACATTGAGAGAAACGAGTCTATACCCTCTGGGAGATCATTTACATATATCAGAAACAGTATAGGTCCAAGGACTGACCCCTGCGGGACTCCACTCGTAACGTCTCGCCAATCTGAGACCTCACCCCTCACACTGACTCGTTGTCTCCTGTTGCTTAGGTACTCCTCTATCCAACGGAGTACCTTCCCTTTCACTCCAGCCTGCATCTCCTGCTTTTTCACTAGTCTCTTGTGTGGCACTGTATCAAAGGCTTTCTGACAATCCAAAAATATGCAGTCTGCCCACCCTTCTCTTTCTTGCCTTATTTTTGTTGCCTGGTCGTAGAATTCAAGTAACCCTGTGAGGCAGGACCTGCCATCCCTGAATCCATGTTGATGCTGTGTTACAAAGTTCTTTCGCTCCAGGTGCTCCACTAGCTTTCTTCGCGCAATCTTCTCCATCAGCTTGCATGGTATGCAGGTTAGGGACACTGGCCTGTAATTCAGTGCCTCCTGTCTATCCCCTTTCTTGTATATCGGGACTACGTTAGCTGCTTTCCAAATTTCTGGCAGTTCCCCTGTTGCCAGTGTGTGTGTGTGTGTGTGTGTGTGTGTGTGTGTGTGTGTGTGTGTGTGTATGTGTGTGTGTGTGTGTGTGTGTGTGTGTGTGTGTGTGTGTGTGTGTGTGTGTGTGTGTGTGTGTGTTCACCTAGTTGTGCTTGCGGGGGTTGAGCTCCGCTCTTTCGGCCCGCCTCTCAGCCGTCAATTAACTGGTGGACAGATTCCTGAGCCTACTGGGCTCTATTATATCTACATTTGAAACTGTGTATGGAGTCAGCCTCCACCACATCACTGCCTAATGCATTCCATTTACTAACTACTCTGACATTTAAAAAGTTCTTTCTAATGTCTCTGTGGTTCATTTGGGTACTCAGTTTCCACCTGTGTTCCCTTGTTCGCATACCACCAGTGTTAAACAGTTTATCCATATATACCCTGTCAATTCCTCTGAGAATTTTGTAGGTAGTGATCATGTCTCCCCTTACTCTTCTGTCTTCCAGTATGATGAGGTGCATTTCACGCACCCTTTCCTCGTAATTCATGCCTCTTAGTTCTGGGACTAGCCTAGTGACATACTGTCGGAAATCTGACACACATAATAACATAAGTTACCCCCATGAAGGAAAAGAGAACGGGTATTCCGTGACGTCATACAACAAGACGTATATATTATAACTCAAACAACAGTCTAGTGTTTAAACTTAATAAAAAAGTGTTCACTAGGACTGAATATAATTTCCAACACCAGGAATATAGCTTAACTCTCTATTCCTTAAACATAAATAGAATCACCAAATATTTTGGGACGTCTCCCCTGGAGCGTCGCCACGTACCAGAATGATAACAAAACAACACGCTGTAGAGTTGGCTCCCTCCACATGAGCTGGTATAACTCCTAGACACCCAGACTAGGTGTCAACAGGTGGGCAACCAGCACAACAGCCTCTCAACAACCACAGCAACACCAGTATATGTCCTACCAAGTATTTTGTATATATTCTGGTCATTTTATATAACATAAATAGGTAGGCGGATATACTGTGGGATGAAAATCCCTAACACGTACGTACTCTACATGACGCAGCTCCTCTTATACCATGTCATACCTGTATTTATATGTTTAGGGAACCATTATTAATTCCTTACATCCCAAACAGGTAATTGTGAGGGAAGTTAGTGAAGCAGGAAGCTGCAGGCTCCCAACATAATTATAGAAACTGCTACCACTAGCTGTACATCAAGCTTTGTAGGCCTCCAGACAGCCGCCGTTACGTGGCACTCAGAGGCACAGAGCCACACCCAATTTTGATGCTACAATTACACAGCCTTAGCAGGCCCCATCAACAGGAACAGCTAAGGCCCTTTTTGTTCAATACTGTAGACATAGTATTAGTAGTTAAACATTAACTTTAAAAAGTTAAACATTAACTTTAAAAAGTTAAACATTAACTTTACTGATATAATAGTAGATTAGACCACCATATGTGGTATGATTAATAATTATAATTGTTACAATAAGGTAAACAATTTGTGGTTGATGAAGGAGTCACCTCAAAGTGGTTTAAGCTACAAATTGTCCCTCCCAATGTGTGAGAAGTTTTAGCAGCTGAATCAGAACATACAGTCCACTTACTTACTTACTACTATCTAACTAACTTATTATTAAGAACTAAGAAAAATAATCAAATAAAAATAATATCATATTAAAGTCAATTAAAAATAAATATTTGAATATTCACAGAATTAAAAAGAATTCAAGCTGCTAGGATTTTCCCACACATACCTCTGAACTTTTTCCAGCTTCGTCTTGTGCTTGACAAGGTACGGGCTCCCTGCTGGGCCCCCATACTCCAGGACTGGTCTTACATATGTGGTATACAAGGTTCACACCTACACACACGTATGTGAAGGTGTGTGCGCGCGCGCGTGTGTCTCCTAATCTGTGTGTGTGGGGGGGGGTGTATGTGTATTTGAGAAAAATGTATGCAAAAGATACGATAGAGAAAACCAGGTTGGGAAAACACAGAGTAAATACAAAACTTCAGGAATCTGAAGATAGGAATACTGATGTATACACGGAATACATTACTGGGCCTCTGGCAGCAGATGAAAAAATATTGTGGACTTTCAATATACAACCCCCCAGTAAACAGCAGAAGACGCAGACACAATATACAACCTCTAGTAAACAGCAGAAGACGCAGACACAATATACAACCTCCAGTAAACAGCAGAAGACGCAGACACCAGACACAATATACAACCCCCAGTAAACAACAGAAGACGCAGCCACAATATACAACCCCCCAGTAAACAACAGAAGACGCAGACACAATATACAACCCCCAGTAAACAGCAGAAGACGCAGACACAATATACAACCCCCCAGTAAACAGCAGAAGACGCACCCACAATATACAACCCCCCAGTAAACAGCAGAAGACGCAGACACAATATACAACCCCCCCCCCCAGTAAACAGCAGAAGACGCAGACACAATATACAACCCCCCCAGTAAACAGCAGAAGACGCAGACACAATATACAACCCCCCAGTAAACAGCAGAAGACGCAGACACAATATACAACCCCCCAGTAAACAGCAGAAGACGCAGACACAATATACAACCCGCCAGTAAACAGCAGAAGACGCAGACACAATATACAACCCCCCAGTAAACAGCAGAAGACGCAGCCACAATATACAACCCCCCAGTAAACAGCAGAAGACGCAGCCACAATATACAACCCCCCAGTAAACAGCAGAAGACGCAGCCACAATATACAACCCCCCCCAGTAAACAGCAGAAGACGCAGACACAATATACAACCCCCCAGTAAACAGCAGAAGACGCAGCCACAATATACAACCCCCCCCAGTAAACAGCAGAAGACGCAGACACAATATACAACCCCCCAGTAAACAGCAGAAGACGCAGACACAACACAAAGACACCAACAAAAGATGTAGATGAGCTTCAAAAAGCAGAATAACAACACAGATGGAGAGAGAACCAATAAATCACTTGAGAGATCTTAACACAGCATTTATAGATAACACAAGAGTACCTGGATTGTACCTGGAGAGAGTTTCGGGAGTTCTACTCCTCGAGCCCGGTCTGAGGCCAGGCTCAACTTGTGATAACTTGGTCCAACAGGCTGTTGCTTGTAGTGGCTCGCAGGCCCACATATCCACCACAGCCTGGTTGGTCGGGCACTTCTTGCAAGAACTTGTCTAAGTGCCTCTTGAATACATCCACATTTGTTCCGGCAATATTTCTTATGCTCGCTGGGAGGACGTTGAACAACCGTGAACCTCTGATGTTTATACAGTGTTCTCTGATTGTGCCTATGGCACCTCTGCTCTTCACTGGTTCTATTCTGCATTTTCTTCCATATCGTTCACTCCAGTATGTTGTTATTTTACTGTGTAGATTTTGGACCTGGTCCTCCAGTATTTTAAATGTAAGGGGATAAAAACTAATTTATTCTACTGGACCTGATCTTCACACAAAATAGGGACGATATGGAGAATTTGGATCACGAATTATGTATAACTAGGAGCCAGCGACCATTGTGTCCAGGTCTTTGACTATAATATCATTAATTTAAAAGCAGTGACCATAAGTCAGAGGTCAAGGAAAAGAAAATAATGACTTTCCTGTAACTCCTTTTAGTAATAAAGTATCTAGGAAATATGCAATGGGAGGAAGAACTTGGGAGGGGGGGGGGAAGATAGTTCAGTAGAGGCTGAATTATGTCAAATAACAATGCAAAGAGACCGAGAAGATAAAGGGAAAAAGTTTGAGAAAATATACAAAATCATGGTTTAACAGACAATGCTAGAAACCTAAAAGGAAAGACGGAGAGAGTAGAAAAAAATACAAAAGAACTGAATATATGCAACAAATCAAGGAACAAATACATAACCATAACAATACATGAAAATAATATTGAATACAAAAACAAAGAAGCAACCGAAGATATTACAGTTATATACAAAGGAAAATGACAGTGAAGTATGCAGAACATACACGAAATGACCAGGAAATTTGCAAGGAGCTGAATGCTAGTGTCCTCAGTGTTCAGGACCGCGCCTGAGCAGCTTCCAGATAGGAAGCTGCCGGAACCAGAGACTGAAAAATATATATATATAGAAACCAACAAAGGAATCATGAGTCAACTAGCATCATTAGACGAAGCTAAAGATATTGGATTAGCCAGTGCTTCACATGAATGTTAAAAACTGGTGCACATAGCTTCACTTGATTATATAAATCTAAACAAAATCATATTCCATTGATTTTACTCCAATGAGCAGTTTAAAAAATATCTGAAATTGTGATCAAGTTTCAAGTCATTTAAACTTCAACTGTAGAGATTGTCCCCGATATGAGAGCCTGGTCTGGGCAGTTTGGCAGAGTTGTGTTTGGTAGTTCCCGCACCACCGCCCTCGCATGCTTATACACCCCTACACCATAATCTCACTTGGTTCTAAACAAAGACACCCATGGGGAGTACACGACCCAACTGGTTGTAAACAAAGACATCCATGGAGGGTACACGACCCAACTGGTTGTAAACAAAGACACCCATGGGGAGTACACGACCCAACTGGTTGTAAACAAAGCCACCCATGGAGGGTACACGACCCAACTGGTTGTAAACAAAGACACCCATGGGGAGTACACGACCCAACTGGTTGTAAACAAAGCCACCCATGGAGGGTACACGACCCAACTGGTTCTAAACAAAGACACCCATGGGGAGTACACGACCCAACTGGTTGTAAACAAAGACATCCATGGAGGGTACACGACCCAACTGGTTGTAAACAAAGACACCCATGGGGAGTACACGACCCAACTGGTTCTAAACAAGTCCTGTTTTTAATAGAAAGCTTAATTCTATGACCATATAGAGCAACAAGTGACCAGATTCTGAAAACGGAAGCTCAATTTTGCGACCAAACAAAAGCATTGTAAAATTCCAGCCAATATGAAGAGTGGTTTTCAAATCATGTTACAGGCACAAATATTTGTGTATTTGAGTATTCTGACGCAATTATTATTATTATTATTATTATTATTATTATTATTATTATTATTATTATTATTATTATTATTATTATTATTGCCATGGATTGTCACCCAAGCCAATATTCTTTCCAAGGATTACCACACAAATGGCAAAAATACGAATAAACACCCAAAATACAACAGACAAGAAAAGAGTTTTGGGATTGTATTAGCAGACACGTCATAATAAAGTGGCAGAAAAATATGAAATAGATATTTGTATAAAATACTTAATAAAATTACACAACTTGATAACGGTCCAGGACAGACCGAAACGTTGTTAATTCCTTTATTTTCAGATGTGTAGGTCTGGTGTTGGATTATTGAATTATCACTTGTGTACTGAGACAATCCAACATACAGTAAGTTGTTTAATTGTAATTCACCATAGGTGTGGCCATCATATATTTTCAATCCTAACCAGCATATATATTTTTTCTTCTGTCCTCCATTGATATGACTCGATATATATAGCGCAGCGAGTGGTTCAGCACTGAACCATAGAGGTTATTATTTAATGTGAGAAGGTAACGAGAAGGTGGATGGTAACGAGAAGGAAGACTGTACCGAGAACGGAGGCTGTAGCGTGAATGTCAGCCATAACGAGAAGGTATGCTGTAAAACATCTTTGTAACCTCGGCCTCTCCCTATTTAACCCCACTCACTCATTACCTCACGTTACCTAACTCATCAGTCCCGCGACTCATTACTAGGCATCCAACAGCCAGTCACCCACACTTACCTGTATGGATGAAAAAAACTCGGTCCTCGTTGACGTCAGCCTGGGTGAAGGCGGACACAGGGTGGGTGAGGTTGGATGAGAGGGCCACGAACCCCGAGCTCGGAGTGGCTACGCTGATGGTCAAGTTCTCTGAGGGGGTGTCCGGATCCATCACAGCTGTACAGGGGTTCGAACACGCTACGTTAACTATAGTGTGTAGATGATACATAAATGTATACAAGACGTAGGGTGGTCAAACTCTGACACCTGCAGATTATGCATATTTCCTTCAAACATTTCTAACTTAACAAACTAAGGTCTGGCAATTCCTCCAGACTTAACAAAGGCTGTTATCATCTTGAGGTTATCTTGAGATGATTTCGGGGCTTTTTAGTGTCCCCGCGGCCCGGTCCTCGACCAGGCCTCCACCCCCAGGAAGCAGCCCGTGACAGCTGACTAACACCCAGGTACCTATTTTACTGCTAGGTAACAGGGGCATAGGGTGAAAGAAACTCTGCCCATTGTTTCTCGCCGGCGCCTGGGATCGAACCCAGGACCACAGAATCACAAGTCCAGCGTGCTGTCCGCTCGGCCGACCGGCTGTTATCATCCATCATCAAAGGATGTTATCATGTTATCAAAGGATGTTAACAAAGGATATATCAATCAACAGACCTATACGTCTTTGCAGATCCTGCAAGTCTAACCTAATAACATATGTGGCTAAATTTCCTAAGTCGTACATCTCCGCCGATCATATTACGTAGAATTTTGTTCTTTGAAATAGAATTTGACTTGAGAACAGATTGCACTCGAAAAATTCTAAGATGAAATATTTAAACCAGGAGAAAATTTGCTTTTGAAAATGCCAGAGGTGTAAATAACTGCACAGATTTATTATACAAGAGATGAGAATCTTGACAAGTTTGAATTTTCTAAAGTCTTTGCTGACTTTTGGTAATGAAAGCTTCCTAAATAAAGACTAGTCTGAGATAAAGGCTAATCCATTATCACCAGAAGGATGGACAACTATCCCTCTTAACATTAAGAACACTTAATCTAGTAAAATAGATTAAGTAACTTAAGTAACTTGAGTAAGTAACTTAATTTTAATCAAACTTATTGTAAGTATTCACAGATTTTATCTAAAATTGTATAACTTACCTCAAATTATCTCCTAAAAAAAATAGGCACACATCACATCCAAAATTATCTTAATTAAGTATATTAATTAGTTTAAGTTTATCATGCACTAATGTTTGCATTGTACTGGTGATATTTCTCTTCACCTGATACCTCTGTTTACCTAGCATGATATAGGCACCAGTGAGATAGGCAGCTGTTGTGGGCTGCATCCTGCTGAAGGTCAGTCCTCGCCAAAAGGGCCACCTCGATAAGCCTAAATTGCTTCTTGTCCCCGACAATGAGAAGCGAAGTATTGGCAGCATGTTGAAGTTTATCATAGTATCAGGGAGAAGTATTAGTATGGTGAAGTAGTGCCTCACAGTAGAGAAGTATTAGTATTGTGATGGAGTGCCTCACAGTAGAGAAGTATTAGTATGGTGATATAGTGCCTCACAGTAGAGAAGTATTAGTATGGTGATGGAGTGCCTCACAGTAGAGAAGTATTAGTATAGTGATGGAGTGCCTCACAGTAGAGAAGTATTAGTATGGTGAAGGAGTGCCTCACAGTAGAGAAGTATTAGTATGGTGATATAGTGCCTCACAGTAGAGAAGTATTAGTATGGTGATGGAGTGCCTCACAGTAGAGAAGTATTAGTATGGTGATATAGTGCCTCACAGTAGAGAAGTATTAGTATAGTGATATAGTGCCTCACAGTAGAGAAGTATTAGTATGGTGATATAGTGCCTCACAGTAGAGAAGTATTAGTATGGTGATATAATGCCTCACAGTAGAGAAGTATTAGTATGGTGATATAATGCCTCACAGTAGAGAAGTATTAGTATGGTGATATAGTGACTCACAGTAGAGAAGTATTAGTATGGTGATATAGTGCCTCACAGTAGAGAAGTATTAGTATGGTGATGGAGTGCCTCACAGTAGAGAAGTATTAGTATGGTGATATAGTGCCTCACAGTAGAGAAGTATTAGTATGGTGATATAGTGCCTCACGGTAGAGAAGTATTAGTATGGTGATATAGTGCCTCACGGTAGGGAAGTATTAGTATGGTGATATAGTGCCTCACGGTAGAGAAGTATTAGTATGGTGATATAGTGCCTCACAGTAGAGAAGTATTAGTATGGTGATATAGTGCCTCACGGTAGAGAAGTATTAGTATGGTGATATAGTGCCTCACAGTAGAGAAGTATTAGTATGGTGATATAGTGCCTCACAGTAGAGAAGTATTAGTATGGTGATATAGTGCCTCACAGTAGAGAAGTATTAGTATGGTGATATAGTGCCTCACAGTAGAGAAGTATTAGTATGGTGATATAGTGCCTCACAGTAGAGAAGTATTAGTATGGTGATATAGTGCCTCACAGTAGAGAAGTATTAGTATGGTGATATAGTGCCTCACATTATCCTCATGTGACATGAGGATGTATCCTGTGGTGTATCCTGTGGTGACATGATCACCACATTCAAGATCCTCAAGGGAATCGACAGGATTGATAAAGACAGGCTGTTTAACACAAGGGGCACACGCACAAGGGGACACAGGTGGAAACTGAGTGCCCAAATGAGCCACAGAGATATTAGAAAGAACTTTTTTAGTGTCAGAGTGGTTGACAAATGGAATGCATTAGGAAGCAATGTGGTGGAGGCTGACTCCATACACAGTTTTAAGTGTAGATATGATAGAGCCCAATAGGCTCAGGAACCTGTACACCTGTTCATTGACAGTTGAGAGGCGGGACCAAAGAGCCAGAGCTCAACCCCCGCAAGCACAACTAGGTGAGTACAACTAGGTGAGTACATTATGAGTGATGAAAATGTTTTGAGCACAAAATAACGCAGCTCGTAACGCATGATAAAGGGCAAAAAATACAATGATTAACAACACAAAAAGCAATTTTTGTGCGTGTATTAGCCTATTTACTCTCCTAGTTGCATGTATGTATATACATACATACAGATAAGTATATACATGCACACATACGTATGTATGTCAGTCTGTGTGTGCGTGTGTTAGCCTGTGTATGTACGTGTGTTAGTTGCACTGCATGTATTTATGTTAGTTTGTTTATGTGAGTTAGCCTGTGTAAGTATGTGTGTGTGTGAGTGTGTTACCGTGTACGTATGTGTACGTCTGTACTCACCTAGTTGTGCTTGAGGGGTTGAGCTCTGGCTCTTTGGTCCCGCCTCTCAACTGCCAATCAACTGATGTACAGGTTCCATCATATCTACATTTGAAACTGCTTATGGAATCAGCCTCCACCACATTACTGCCTAATGCATTCAATTTGTCAACCACTCTGACACTAAAAAATTCTTTCTAATGTCTCTATGGCTCATTTGGGCACTCAATTTCTACCTGCGTCCCCTAGTGCATGTGCCCCGTGTGTTAAATAAACTGTCTTTGTCTATCCTTTCAATTACTTTGAGAATCTTGCATGTGGTGATTATGTCCCCCCTAACTCTTCTGTCTTCCAACAACCCTCATTTTTATGCTTGACGATATATGGACTCTATATTGGAACTGCATACTCCAGGATTGGTTTGACATACGTGGTGTACAACTGTGTGTGTGTGTGTGTGTGTGTGTGTGTGTGTGTGTGTGTGTGTGTGTGTGTGTGTGTGTGTGTGTGTGTGTGTGTGTGTGTGTGTGTGTGTGTGTTAGTCTGTATGTGGTACCGTGTATGTTCATGAGTACGTGTGTTTACTAGTTGTGTTTTTGCGGGGGTTGAGCTTTGCTCTTTCGGCCCGCCTCTCAACTGTCAATCAACTGTTTACTAACTACTTTTTTTTTTTCCCCACACCACACACACACACACCCCAGGAAGCAGCCCGTGACAGCTGACTAACTCCCAGGTACCTATTTACTGCTAGGTAACAGGGGCACTTAGGGTGAAAGAAACTTTGCCCATTTGTTTCTGCCTCGTGCGGGAATCGAACCCGCGCCACAGAATTAGCGTGTGTCGTGTGTGGCGTGTGTGTGTGTGTGTGTGTGTACTCACCTAGTTGTGTTTGCGAGGCCTGAACTTTGGCTCTTTGGTCCCACCTCTCAACCGTCAATTTACTGGTGTACAGGTACCTGAGCTTCTCGAGCTCTATTAAATCAACATTTGAAACTGTGTATGGAGTCAGCCTCCAACATATCATTTTCTAATGCATTCCATTCATTAACTATTCTGACAGTGAAAAAGTTCCTTCTAACGTCCCTGTGGCTCATGTGGGTACTCAGTTTCCACCTGTGTCCCCTTGTTCGCGTACCACCCGTGTTAAACAGTTTATCTTTATCTACCCTGTCAATTCCTCTGAGAATTTAATAGGTAGTCATCATGCCTCCCTTAACTGTGTGTGTGTGAGTGTAATTACCTTAGTTACAGGCCGAGAGCTACGTTCGTGGTGTCCCGTCTTTCCATCGCTCTTTGTCGTATAACACTTTGAAACTACTGACGGTTTTCGCCTCCTCCATCTTCTCACTTAATTTGTTCCATCCGTCTACAGTCTGCTTGCAAAAGAAAATTTTCTAATATTTTTTTCAGCACCTTTGTTTCCTTAGCTTGAATTTGTGTCCCCTTGCTCTTTAAGTTGCTGGTTTCAGGGATTCCTCTTTGTCAATTTGGTCTATTCCTGTTATTATTTTGTAAGTGGTGATCATATCACCTCTTTTCTCCTATTTTCTAACTTTGGCAAATTTAACACCTCTAGCCTCTCCTTGTAACTCTTGTTTTTCAGTTCTGGAAGACATTTGGTAATATACCTTTTCCAGTTTATTGATGGGCTTCTTGAGATATGGGCACCACACAACTGCTGCATATTCCAATTTTGATCTCACGAACGTCATGAACAGTTTCTTTAGCATTTCACCATCCTTATAGTTAAAAGCAAGTCTGAAGTTGGAGAGCGACGCATACGCTCCTCTCACAATGTTCTTTATGTGTTCCTCTGGCAGCAGCTTACTCTCCAAAACCCCTCCAAGGACTCATTCTTTATTACAGTTCCTTACTTCCTATCCATATAATTTATGAGTTGAGTGTGATCTATTTTTTTCCGATTCCACATTTCATTACATGACTTTTATTCACACAGAATTCCATTTGCCACTTGACGCATTTATTTTATCTAGATCAATGTAAAGGGCATTACAATCGTCTGCGACTCCTATTTTTCCCAGAATCTGAGCATCCTCCGCAAACATAGTCATATAATTCTGTGTTCCTTCTGGGTAGATCGTTCATGTAGACGATAGACATTACTGGTGCAAGAAGTGAACCCTGTGGTACTCCGCTAGTAACACTCCTCCAGTCAGATACATTGTCTCTGATTACCGCCCTCATCTGTCAGAAAAAATTTTCATCCATGTCAGAAGTCTCCTTGTCACACCCTCCAGCATGTTCCAGTTTCCAAAACAACCGCTTGTGTGACAATCTGTCAAAAGACTTTTTTAGATCCAAATAAGACACAATGAACCCAACCATCTCTTTCCTGTACAATCTCTGTGGCTCTAACATATAAAACTAAGTAGACATATATCCTGTTTGTGTGCCTGTCAGTTTGTTAAGTTAGTGATGATATACTCACTTAGTTCTCATAGCTTCCTGGGACAGTGTTGTTCCTGGTGAGGAAGCTATGGGAACAGAATAACACTGTGCTTGACTCAATGTTAAGCACAGCGTTCTTTCCTAGAACAACACTGTCTTCATGCCGGACTCATCAGTATTACTCAGCGCTTCCTCATCTGGAAACAACGCCGTCAAGCTGTACAATAATGTGTAGCGCAGGCCAGGTGTGGAGGCCTGTGTGGAGGCCTGTGTGGAGGCCTGGTGTGCAGGCCTGGTGTGGAGGCCTGGTGTAGAGGCCTGTGTGGAGGCCTGGTGTGGAGGCCTGTGTGGAGGCCTGTGTGGAGGCCTGGTGTGCAGGCCTGGTGTGGAGGCCTGGTGTAGAGGCCTGTGTGGAGGCCTGGTGTGGAGGCCTGTGTGGAGGCCTGTGTGGAGGCCTGGTGAGCAGGCCTGTGTGGAGGCCTGGTGTGGAGGCCTGTGTGGAGGCCTGTGTGGAGGCCTGGTGTAGAGGCCTGTGTGGAGGCCTGGTGTGGAGGCCTGTGTGGAGGCCTGTGTGGAGGCCTGTGTGGAGGCCTGGTGTAGAGGCCTGTGTGGAGGCCTGGTGTGGAGGCCTGGTGTGGAGGCCTGGTGTGGAGGCATGTGTGGAGGCCTGGTGTGGAGGCCTGTGTGGAGGCCTGGTGTGGAGGCCTGGTGTGGAGGCCTGGTGTGGAGGCATATGTGGAGGCCTGGTGTGGAGGCCTGTGTGGAGGCCTGGTGTGGAGGCCTGTGTGGAGGCCTGGTGTGGAGGCCTGTGTGGAGGCCTGTGTGCAGGCCTGGTGTGGAGGCATATGTGGAGGCCTGGTGTGGAGGCCTGTGTGGAGGCCTGTGTGGAGGCCTGGTGTGGAGGCCTGTGTGGAGGCCTGGTGTAGAGCCCTTGTGTGGAGGCCTGGTGTGGAGGCCTATGTGGAGGCCAGGTGTGGAGGCCTGGTGTGGAGGCATATGTGGAGGCCTGGTGTGGAGGCCTGTGTGGATGCCTGGTGTGGAGGCCTGGTGTGGAGACCTGTGTGGAGGCCTGTGTGGAGGCCTGGTGTGGAGACCTGGTGTGGAGGCCTGTGTGGAGGCCTGTGTGGAGGCCTGGTGTGGAGTCCTGTGTGGAGGCCTGTGTGGAGGCCTGGTGTGGAGGCTTGGTGTAGAGACTTGTGTGGAGGCCTGTGTGGAGGCCTGGTGTAGAGGCCTGTGTGGAGGCCTGTGTGGAGGCCTGGTGTGGAGGCCTGGTGTAGAGGCCTGTGTGGAGGCCTGTGTGGAGGCCTGGTGTGGAGGCCTGGTGTGGAGGCCTGGTGTGGAGGCCTGTGTGGAGGCCTGTGTGGAGGCCTGGTGTAGAGGCCTGTGTGGAGGCCTGTGTGGAGGCCTGGTGTGGAGGCCTGGTGTAGAGGCCTGTGTGGAGGCCTGTGTGGAGGCCTGGTGTGGAGGCCTGGTGTGGAGGCCTGGTGTGGAGGCCTGTGTGGAGGCCTGTGTGGAGGCCTGGTGTGGAGGCTTGGTGTGGAGGCCTGGTGTGGAGGCCTGGTGTGGAGGCCTGTGTGGAGGCCTGTGTGGAGGCCTGGTGTAGAGGCCTGTGTGGATGCCTGTGTGGAGGCCTGGTGTGGAGGCCTGGTGTAGAGGCCTGTGTGGAGGCCTGTGTGGAGGCCTGTGTGGAGGCCTGTGTGGAGGCCTGGTGTAGAGGCCTGTGTGGAGGCCTGGTGTGGAGGCCTGTGTGGAGGCCTGGTGTAGAGGCCTGGTGTGGAGGCCTGGTGTAGAGGCCTGGAGTGGAGGCCTGGTGTGGAGGCCTGGTGTGGAGGCCTGTGTGGAGGCCTGTGTATAGGCGTGGTGTGGAGGCCTGGTGTAGAGGCCTGGAGTGGAGGCCTGGTGTGGAGGCCTGGTGTGGAGGCCTGTGTGGAGGCCTGTGTATAGGCCTGGTGTGGAGGCCTGGTGTGGAGGCCTGTGTGGAGGCCTGGTGAGCAGGCCTGTGTGGAGGCCTGGTGTGGAGGCCTGTGTGGAGGCCTGTGTGGAGGCCTGTGTGGAGGCCTGGTGTAGAGGCCTGTGTGGAGGCCTGGTGTGGAGGCCTGGTGTGGGGGCCTGGTGTGGAGGCATGTGTGGAGGCCTGGTGTGGAGGCCTGTGTGGAGGCCTGGTGTGGAGGCCTGGTGTGGAGGCCTGGTGTGGAGGCCTGGTGTGGAGGCATATGTGGAGGCCTGGTGTGGAGGCCTGTGTGGAGGCCTGGTGTGGAGGCCTGTGTGGAGGCCTGGTGTGGAGGCCTGTGTGGAGGCCTGTGTGCAGGCCTGGTGTGGAGGCATATGTGGAGGCCTGGTGTGGAGGCCTGTGTGGAGGCCTGTGTGGAGGCCTGGTGTGGAGGCCTGTGTGGAGGCCTGGTGTAGAGCCCTGGTGTGGAGGCCTGGTGTGGAGGCCTATGTGGAGGCCAGGTGTGGAGGCCTGGTGTGGAGGCATATGTGGAGGCCTGGTGTGGAGGCCTGTGTGGATGCCTGGTGTGGAGGCCTGGTGTGGAGACCTGTGTGGAGGCCTGTGTGGAGGCCTGGTGTGGAGACCTGGTGTGGAGGCCTGTGTGGAGGCCTGTGTGGAGGCCTGGTGTGGAGGCCTGTGTGGAGGCCTGTGTGGAGGCCTGGTGTGGAGGCTTGGTGTAGAGGCTTGTGTGGAGGCCTGTGTGGAGGCCTGGTGTAGAGGCCTGTGTGGAGGCCTGTGTGGAGGCCTGGTGTGGAGGCCTGGTGTAGAGGCCTGTGTGGAGGCCTGTGTGGAGGCCTGGTGTGGAGGCCTGGTGTGGAGGCCTGGTGTGGAGGCCTGTGTGGAGGCCTGTGTGGAGGCCTGGTTTTGGAGGCTTGGTGTGGAGGCCTGGTGTGGAGGCCTGGTGTGGAGGCCTGTGTGGAGGCCTGTGTGGAGGCCTGGTGTAGAGGCCTGTGTGGATGCCTGTGTGGAGGCCTGGTGTGGAGGCCTGGTGTAGAGGCCTGTGTGGAGGCCTGTGTGGAGGCCTGTGTGGAGGCCTGTGTGGAGGCCTGGTGTAGAGGCCTGTGTGGAGGCCTGGTGTGGAGGCCTGTGTGGAGGCCTGGTGTAGAGGCCTGGTGTGGAGGCCTGGTGTAGAGGCCTGGAGTGGAGGCCTGGTGTGGAGGCCTGGTGTGGAGGCCTGTGTGGAGGCCTGTGTATAGGCGTGGTGTGGAGGCCTGGTGTAGAGGCCTGGAGTGGAGGCCTGGTGTGGAGGCCTGGTGTGGAGGCCTGTGTGGAGGCCTGTGTATAGGCCTGGTGTGGAGGCCTGGTGTAGAGGCCTGGTGTGAAGGCCTGGTGTAGAGGCCTGTGTGGAGGCCTGGTGTGGAGCTCGTGGAGGCCTGTGTGGAGGCCTGGTGTGGAGGCCTGGTGTGGAGGCCTGGTGTGGAGGCCTGGTGTAGAGGCCTGTGTGGAGGCCTGGTGTGGAGCTCTGTTGTGGAGGCCTGGTGTGGAGGCCTGGTGTGGAGGCCTGGTGTGGAGGCCTGGTGTAGAGGCCTGGTGTAGAGGCCTGTGTGGAGGCTTGGTGTAGAGGCCTGGTGTAGAGGCCTGGTGTAGAGGCCTGGTGTGGAGGCCTGGTGTGGAGGCTTATGTGGAGGCCTGTGTGGAGGCCTGGTGTGGAGGCCTGGTATGGAGGCCTGTGTGGAGTCCTGGTGTGGAGGCCTGTGTGGAGGCCTGGTGTGGAGGCCTGTGTGGAGGCCTGAGTGGAGTCCTGGTGTAGAGGCCTGTGTGGAGGCTTGTGTGGAGGCCTGTGTGGAGGCCTGGTGAAGAGGCTTGTGTGGAGGCCTGTGTGGAGGCCTGGTGTGGAGGCCTGGTGTGGAGGCCAGTGTGGAGGCATGGTGTGGAGGCCTGGTGTGGAGGCCTGCTCTACACATGGGGTATGAGGATAACCTCCCAGACCCAAGCACATCCAAGTTGTTCTAACTTTCTTACTAGTAATCTAACTTACGTTCACAACACGAGCATGTGAAACTCCCCCCAGCTATGGCTGGATATTTCCTGCTGAGCGGGACTGAGACAAGAAATCGGGGCTTAACCTTAGGAGCTTAACCTATAAGTGGAAGATGAGAACACTTACCCAAGTTAGAGGAGGAGATGCGAACAGTGTTGCCCTCCCAGATGGTGAGACCCGTGTTGTTGATGACGAACGGCGCCTCGTCGTTGAGGCCGCGGACCGAGACGTTGACTACGGCGGGAACACTCTGCCGCACCCCAGACACCGCCACCACGCTGAAGGTGTCCTGGAGCCGCTCAGACCCGTCGTGCACGTACTGAGGGGAACACAGTGTTAGGACGTCAGTGTTAGTCTTGTAGGGTTCAAGAGACCATACCTCACCTAGGAGACTGCTGAAACGATTTTATATTCGAAGTTCATTTTGTGTGTGTGTACTCACCAAATTGTGCTTGCGGGGGTTGAGCTCTGGCTCTTTGGTCCCGCCTCTCAACTGTCAATCAACTGGTGTACAGATTCCTGAGCCTACTGGGCTCTATCATATCTACACTTGAAACTGTGTATGGAGTCACATCACAGTCACTCCACCACATCACTTCCTAATGCATTCCATTTACTAACTACTCTGACACTGAACAAAATCTTTCTAACGTCTGTGACTCATCTGGGTACTAAGTTTCCACCTGTGTCCCCTTGTTCGTATCCCTCCCGTGCTGAAGAGTTTGTCTTTGTCCACCCTGTCAATTCCCCTGAGAATTTTGAAGGTGGTTATCATGTCTCCCCTTACTCTTTTGTTTTCCAACGATATGAGGTTCAGCTCCTTTAGCCTTTCCTCGTAGCTCATTCCTCTCAGTTCCGGGACGAGCCTGGTGGCATACTGCTGAATCTTCTCTAACTTTGTCTTGTGTTTAACTAGGTATGGACTCCTGGCTGGAGCTGCATACTCCAGGATTGGTCTTACATAAGTGGTATACAGGGTCCTGAACGATTCCTTACACAAGTTTCTGAAGGCAGTTCTTATGTTGGCCAGTCTAGCATATGCCGCTGATGATATTCTTTTGATGTGGGTCTCTGGGGGACAGGTTCGGTGTGATATCAACCCTCAGATCTTCTCTCTATTTGACTCTTGCAGGATTTCACCTCCCAGATGATACCTTGAGTTCAGCCTCCTACTCCCTTCGCCTAATTTCATTACCTTACACTTTCCTGAAT
Organism: Procambarus clarkii; assembly: GCF_040958095.1. Classification (NCBI taxonomy): domain Eukaryota; kingdom Metazoa; phylum Arthropoda; class Malacostraca; order Decapoda; family Cambaridae; genus Procambarus; species Procambarus clarkii. The sequence continues at coordinate 26,596,252 of NC_091175.1, forward strand.
TGAACTTTAGCAGCCATTTTCTTGACCATTCCTCCAGTTTGTCCAGGTCATCCTGTAGTCTCTGTCTATCTTCATCCGTCTTGATTCTTCTCATAATTTTTGCATCATCAGCAAACATTGAGAGGAACGAGTCTATACCCTCCGGAAGATCGTTTACATACATTAGAAACTGGATGGGTCCAAGTACAGAGCCCTGTGGGACTCCGCTGGTGACATCTCGCCACTCTGATGTTTCCCCCCTCACCGTTACTCGATGTTTCCTGTTGCTTAAGTATTCCCTTATCCACTGGAGCACCTACCCTTTTACTCCTGTCTGTTGCTCCAACTTTTTTTAACAGCCTTTTATGGGGTACTGTATCAAAGGCTTTCTGGCAGTCCAGGAAAATGCAGTCGGCCCACCCTTCTTTTTCCTGCCTGATTTTTGTTGCCCGGTCATAGAATTCTATTAAACCTGCAAGGCACGATTTACCATCCCTGAACCCATCTTGGTGGTGCGTTACAAAGTTATTCCCCTCCAGATGCTCTACGAGCCTTTTCCTCACGATCTTCTCCATCAACTTGCATGGTATACAAGTTAGGGAAACTGGCCTGTAGTTCAGTGCCTCCTGCCTGTCATCCTTCTTGTATATTGGGACTACGTTGGCTGTCTTCCAACTTTCTGGTAAGTCTCCTGTTTGCAGTGACCTGTTATACACCGTAGAGGGTGGCACACTTAGTGCTTCTGCACCTTCCTTTAGTATCCATGGTGAGATTCTGTCTGGCCCAACAGCCTTTGTCACATCCAGCTCCAGCAGACACCTTTTGACCTCATCACTGGTGAGGTCAAATTCCTCCAAGGTTGCTTGGTTTGCTTCCTCCTCATTTAGTGCAGGGGCTTCTCCTTATTCTATTGTGAAGACCTCCTGGAATCTCTTGTTGAGTTCTTCACACACCTCCTTGTCATTTTCTGTGTATCTGTTCTCCCCTTTTTGCAGTTTCATCACTTGTTCCTTCACTGCTGTTTTCCTCCTGATGTGGCTGTGGAGCAGCTTTGGTTGGGTCTTAGCTTTACTCGCTATGTCATTTTCAAACTGTCTCTCTACTTCCCTACTCACTCTGAGGTACTCATTTCTGGCCCTCTGGTATCTCTCCCTGCTCTCCTGTGTTCTGTTATTTCTGTAGTTTCTCCATGTTCTTTTACTCAGTTGCTTCGCTACCTTGCATTTCTGGTTGAACCATGGGTTTTTCTGTTTTTTTCGTTTATCTGTGTGTGTGTGTATTCACCTAGTTGTATTCACTTAGTTGTGCTTGAGGGGGTTGAGGTCTGCTCTTTCGGCCCACCTCTCAACTGTCAATCAACCGCTTCTAACTACTACTACTATTTTTTCCCCCCACACCAAACACACACACACACACACACACACACACACACACACACACACACACACACCAGGAAGCAGCCCGTGACAGCTGACTCCCAGGTACCTATTTACTGCTAGGTAAAGGGGGGCATAGGGTAAAAGAAACTCTGCCCATTGTTTTCTCGCCGGCGCCCGTGATCTAACCCGGGACCACAGGATCACGTGTCCAACGTGCTGTCCGCTCGGCCACCGGCCCCACCAACTCCAATAGGTGTGTACTCACCTATTTGTACTCAACCATTTGTGCCTGCAGGATCGAGCATTGACTCTTGAATCCCACCTTTCTAGCCATCGGTTGTTTACAGCAATGACTCCTGTCCTATTTTCCCTATCATATCTAGTTTTAAAATCATGAATAGAGTTTACTTCCACCACCTGCTCCTTAAATTCATTCCATTTCCCCACTACTCTCACGCTAAAAGAAAACTTCCTAACATCTCTGTGATTCCTCTGAGTTTCCAGCTTCCAGCCAAGTCTCTTTGATACTCTGATATATCTTTTCTTACGTGGATTCCATCATTGAAGATGGAAAGTATCCATCTTTTCCTAATACACGCCTGCTTCTCCAGTGTGTGTGTGTGGGAGTCACTTGTGAGGAGACAGCCCGTTCTTTTGAGCGTTCACAATGTCACTGAACTGATGTACTAAATTGCCTGAACCTAATCAAAGACCATCGAATAGAAAACGGGAAATCATGTCACTTCTGCGAACCGCTGTGATGTTTAATAATTTTTTTTTATAATTTTAGTTTTTGGACCTATGTGGATTTATATGTCGAAATGCAATGTACTATTGAAGAGAACGAGATGAGAAATGTAAAAAATCTGGCCAACGTTTTCTCATTTATTTCAGTCTTGACATAGTACTGCAGAACTCTAATATAATATTTGGTCAAGCAGAATTTCCCTTTACAAATTCCAAGCATCAATCCATGTTGATGCATGGGGAAAAAATAATCTTACAGTGATCTACTAGCTCTTTTGCAACCAGTTTAGTACCTTACAAGGGGATACATGCTTGTAATGCCGTAGCAAGTGCTCCACACAGGACCATAGGTGGGACCAAAGAGCTAGAGCTCAACCCCCACAAGCACAAGTAGGTGTGTACACAGTGCTTCAGTGCGTCTTTCAGTACCCTCGGTGAGATCTTGCCAGGGTCTGTGGCTTTCATTGCATCCAGCTCCTCTAATTGTTTCTTTACTTCCTCTGGTGTCAATTATGTTTCAGTTAGTCTTCAATCTGGTAGTGTACGTTCTCATAGAAATCGTAGAGCTAGAGTCAACTTTAGTTCTTGTTAGAACACCTCTACGAACATTCTCTGTGCGGCTTCTGCCTTACTATCGCATGATCAAATGATAAATGCAGATATATATTTTCTTATTAATAATACAACATCGATGAAATCATGGAATTCAATATTTATAAAGAAATGCAAGGTGCCAGTAGCACAAGCACTCAGTATAGTGTGGAGGAAGAACTTGGACATGGGGGAGATACCAGATGCACTTAAATCAGCAGACATAACCCCTCTACACAAGAGAGGGAGCAAAGCATTGGCAAAGAATTATAGACCAGTTGCACTAATGTCCCACATAATAAAATTATTTGAGAGAGTGATCTGGAGTCAGGTCACCAGTTTCATGGAGACCAATAACCTTCACAACCCAGGCCAACATGGATTTTGAGCGGAAAGATCATGCCTCTCAAAGCTACTTGACCACTACGACAAAGTCACTGAGGCATTAGAAGAAAAACAGAGTGCAGATATACACGATACACGAACTTCGTACTCATTTGAAGTCCGTGTATTCCTATTAGACAGGATGAGAGAGGAATGTAAAGCGAGTAGAGTGCGCCTATCCGCTCCCCAAGAAGTATGGGACAATACCCGAAGGTGGGTAAGGGCCTCAGAGCATTCAACACGAAGGTAAGAGATATGGGGCGACCAAGACAAACGAGTGTCAAAAATCAACCCCCAAAAGCTTACCGAATCCTTGTACACAATGGGGTGACCATAAAGCAACAAAGAAGGATGAAAAACGACACGCTTCCGAGTAAAAGTAATAGCACAAGTCTTAGACGTACAGAACCTGAAGCCAAGATCGGTGGCCCAAGACAACACAGCATCAATCACAAGTTGAAGCCGGCGTTGAAGAAGAGGCGAATACCACCCTGACAGCAAAGGGTAAGATCGTCGACATAGAGCGGAGAAGACGCCTGAAGGAAAAGAGGAAAGAAGACCATTGAGGGCAACCAGAAAAAGAGTAGTGCTCAGAACACTACCCTAGGGCACACCTTCGTATTGCTGAAAAGAGGCAGAGAGAGCGGTACCAAGCCTCACACGAAAGGAACGACAAGAGAGGAAGCTGCGGAGAAAGAGAGGGAGATGACCACGAAGGCCAAAAAAATTATGTTGGGATAGAATATGACATCACCAAGTGGTGTTATAAGCCTTCTCCAGGTCAAAAGGGACGGCAACAACGGAGGACTTCGCAGCAAAAGCAGTACGAATATAGACCTCCAAGTTCACCAGGACATCTGTTGTGCTGCGGCACTTGCGGAAACCAAATTGAGAAGGGAAGAGGTGATGATGCTGTTCTAAGAACCACATCAGACGAACGTTAACCATACATTCAAGAGTTTGCAGACACAACTTGTGAGGGCAATAGGGCGAAAGTCCTTAGGGGATGATCCCAGAGATCCTGGTTTGCAAACAACGGTTTGAGGACAACGGCATCGAGCCAGTCCTCAGGGACTGACGACGACTCCCAGATCAGAATATACAGAATCAGTAAATATTGAGACGTGCATGGAAGAGATGGCGAAGCATCTCATAATGAATGCCATCGGAGCCCGCCACCGTAGAACCGAAGAGGGCCAGGGCAGACCGAAGTTCAGAGAGAGAGAAGGGATCGGTATAGGGAAGGCAAAGAGGAGTACTGAAATCCAAAGGACAAGATTCAATTACAGGTTTACGAAGAAGGAAAGATTGGGGAAGGTGAAAACCAGAGCTAACAGAAGAAAAGTGGGAACCCAGTTCGGTAGCGACCTGCAACGGGTCCGCCACAAGAGTACTCTTGTGGCGAACCCGTTATGGAGGTCCTCCACCCCTCCATGGAGGTGAAGGACCGGTGAGACATCGGGAATGAACTTACCCGCTATCTTGCGGATACGCTTCCAGATCTGCGGCAGAGGAGTTTTGGACGTAATGGTGGAGACATAAGACGCCCAACATTCACATTTAGCCGTATGGATGGCCCTACAGGCCACCGCACTCGCCTTCCGAAATAAAAGAAAAGAATCGGCCGTCTGTCGGCGGCGGTGTCTCTTCCAGGCTTCACGCTTATAGCTGACAGCCCGAGCACAGTCTGTATTCCACCAGGGAACGCACTTTTGTGGGCCCCGAGAGGAAGAGCGAGGAAAAGAGCAGAGAGCAGCATCAAAGACGATGTCAGGAAAAAGGAGGAGAGAGGGAGGGAGAGGCAGAAGGGAGAGGTCAGAGAGAGCAGCACTGAGGGTAAATAGGTTCCAGTCTGCCTTAGCAAACTGTTACCTAGGGAAGGAGAGAGGAGGGTGAAAAGAGAAAAAGGTAACAAGGATGGGGAAATGGTCACTTCCATGGAGGTCATCATGAACCTGTCATGTGTAATCTAAGGAAAGAGAAGACGAGCAAAGAGAAAGATCAAGACAGGAAAGGGTGCGAGTCCGTGAGTCCAAATGCGTGGGCTCACCAGAATTCAGAAGAGACAGGGAAGAAGAGAGGATGAACGGCTCAAGAAGGCGACCCCGGGTATTCATCAGAACATCACCTTAAAGGGAATGACGACAATTGAAATCACCTAGCAGGAGCACAGGCTCCGGCAAGGAGTCCAGTAGGTGTTTCAGATCGGGAAGAGAAAGCAGGACACTCTGGGAGAGATAAATGGAACAAACGGTGTACCATTTCCTCACAAATATACGAGCAGCAGAACAATGGAGAGGCGAAGAAAAAAGTAAGGGGACAAAGGGAACATCAGAGCGAATCAAGAGAGAAGAGTTAGGAGCTCCAGCAACAGCTGGGGGATGGGGGGGGGGAGAGAGAAAGGAATAGCCACGAAAGCATCCAGGACGAGCACCAAGCATCGGCTCCTGGAGACAGACACAAAGGGGCAAAAACAGCGAAATCAGAAGCTGGAGTTCAAGGAAATTGGTGTAATAACCATGAACGTTCCATTAAAGAATAGACATCGACGAGAAGAGGAAGGACAGCAACAGAGAACAATGAAGAAACAAAGGCGAAAAGGGAACACAGCACGTTAAAGAAGAGCAGGATCAGGGTCAGGGTCAGCGAAGTCAGGGTTAGGGGGCATGGGTAACCTGAGTAAAGAAGGAGTGAAGGGAGCTAGAGGACCGACCAGGGGCAGAGGAGTAGGATCCGGAGGAGGAAGAGGGGGGGGGATAACTGAGGGTCAAGGACAGCAGCAGGAGGGGAAGAAACCAGGGGATGCACCTCAGCAAGGGCACCAACCAAGAGGGAAGCAGGGGCCAAAGAGACCTCCATAGCAGGAACAGGGGCGTAACCACCGAAACGGGAGGGGACGGATCGAGAGAGTCAGAAGTAGGGGCGAGGAAGAAAGTGAAGCCTTTTTACCCACCGGGTAGGAGGAAGGAGAGGAGCCAGGCACACGCATCTGACTCAAAGAGACAGGTGTCCCAGCAACTACGTACTGGGCAATGGATTCCAGCGTCTCAAAAGGAGAAGCAGAACGAGAGCATACACGACGGCCGTTGGGAGAGCGATGGACATCAGCCCGTACTGACAGGCGGCGTGGAGAGCCAATAGACGGAGAAGGGTGGGAAGGAGGATCGGAGGGAGACAAGGAAGAAGACACAGGAGACATGACAGACCGGGCAGAAAGAAGGGGAATCCCAGACAGAGGACCAGCAGGGGACCCTTCGGGACAGAACTCAAAGGAACAGAGGAGGGGGCGGTGGGCATATCAGGGTCCAAGGCCTGGAAACAGTTTTGAGTCTGAGGAAGGTGGGAAGGACGAGGAGAGGAGGAGCGCAACACGCAAGCATAAGAGATATTAGCATAAGGTGGGAGACAGCGAACTTGGCGCTTCGCCTCAGGAAAAGACAAACGCTCCCATGCATCAAGTTGAGGACAGCTGCCTCAAGCTTGTAATGTATACACGCACGGGAGAAGGTAGGGTGGGCCTCACCGCAATTGAGGCAGCGAGCCTGGGGAGAAGCACACTTTGACTTAGAGTGACCTTCGCCCCCACACAAAGGACAGAGAGAGATAGTTCCAGAGCAGCGGAGGGCACCATACCCAATCCTCCAGCACTTATTACAGAGCCAAGGAGAGGGAATGTACTCCTGGACAGAGCACCTGGCACCAGTAAGAATGACAGGGTGGAAGGGTCCTACCATCAATGGTAATCTTCACAACCCGAAGGGGTTGACGGCGACGACCACGAGGGGGACGAGTAAACGAGTCTACTTGGAGGACAGAATGGCCCTGGGCATCGAGGATATCAAGAATATCTTCGCGGCAGTCCTGGAGATTCCGAACACCGGTAGCAACATTTGGTGGGAGGAGAATAATGCCAACACTGGCATTAAACCGAGCGTTCTTGGAGACCCAAACAGGGATCTCACCAAGGCAGGACAAGGCGGCCAAGCGAGAGGCTGCATCCTGAGAAGCAGTAGCAACGACACGTGTACCGAGACGGGTGGGGGTGGAAAGTAACAGAGGCATCTACGGTATCAACAAGGTACCTATGGAGGGAGAAATCGTCAGGAGGTGCAGAATCAAGAGGGAGGGGATCAAAGTATTTGGCCCACAAAGCGGGACCAAACAAGGCTTGATATGCATCAGTACGGGAAAGAATCGAGCGAGTGCGGCCATGTCGAGGAGGCGTTGAGAGCCCCCAGAGAGAGAGAGATCTGTTAAAAAGGCGCAGTAGTCACAACTAGAGACTGAGCCGTGCCAGGGGACGAGGTGGTCACCACTGGGGGCTTGGGGCTCGACCCAACCACAGAGGAGGGAGGGGAGCCGAGGGGTCAGAAAGGTCAAAGGAGGAGTAAGATCGGGGCCCAATGCAGCGGGGGCAACAAAGCCCGGTCTTCCAACACGGTCCGACTTGGGGGCCTGGTCGCCCACCCCACGAGCCTGAGAAGGTAAAAAGAGGAACAGAATTTGATACAAGTACGAAAAGAAATACATTCATTCACAAATGTGCCCCCATACCCACCATGGAGCCACAATTAGAGGCAGGACACCCAACAAGAAGCTATCGCCGATCATGTCAGGGCCACTTAGGGGTGCGTCGTGAGTATATGCCCCACAAACGCCACCTTAAGAACCGTCAGTCCATCGAGATTGGGTTCAGTGATGAAATGGAGATTGACAATAGAAGGTTCCCCTTCCTCTCAACGTTGGGTTCTACAGTTCTACGGGTGCAAGAGTATACCTCCTCAAGCACCCGGGCGTCAAAATAGAAGAAGTCCAAAAGAATAACCAAAACAAGCAAAAGGTCGGCAGGAAACAAGAAGCAGATAGGAGAAGAGGGGGGGGGGGCGGGGAGAAACACGAAATATAAGGAAAAGGAAAAGCGATCCGGCACAATTGGAGAAGACAGCAGCAGGAGCATAAGGCCACAAAAGGACAGAGGACTATCCAATGGAGCATCACACTCCGGCAGTCGACCATCATGCCCCCTCACGGCGCCAACGGGCCGGATGAGGGATGGGGAGTGGGTAGACGAGATAAAGCACCTAAATTATTGAGATCGTCTCAGAGCTCTCCAAATGTACTCACTAAAAAGGAGATGAGAGAGATATCAAATAATATACACGTGGAAAATACTGGAGGGAACATGGAGGCCCAGGTCCCTAATCTACACAGTAAAACAACAACATACTGGAGTGAACGATATGGAAGAAAAGGCAGAATAGAACTATAGAAGAAAAGGCAGAATAGAACTAGTGAAGAGCAGGGGTGCCATAGGCACAATCAGAGAACACTGTATAAACATCAGAGGTCCACGGTTGTTCAACGTCCTCCCAGCGAAAATAAGAAATATTGCTGGAATGGCAATATCCCGTGCACATCTTCAAGAGAAAACTATATCATTTTCTTCAAGAAGTTAATGAAGAATAAAATATATTATTATATATTGAATATATTATTATTCAAGTACATATGTGACTAGTACTAGTCATACCTGTACAGTAAGTATACCATGGGTCATACAACTGACCACGTGGGACCATGCTAATAAGTTTCATCCATTCCGGGTTTTTCCCCTCTTTAATCTTATTCTCGTTTCCAATTAGGTTGTTTCCAAACCAATTTCTCACTCTGCCATTTGGTCGGTCTAGTAATTAGGCTTTCAGAGGTTTCGCATTTCTGAACTCATGTCGGTGTATTATGGTCAAGTTATTCTCTCTAGGAGTTACGTCATTCTTTCTCATTATTCCCTGAATTACGTTCTATTGTTTGCTATTTAGGGACACGTCTTTAGTTAACTATTTAGTGCAGGTGGTGAGGGAGTTTAGGCGTTCCACTTAAGCCCATTCCAGGGGCCCGATTCACGAAATAGTTACGCAAGCACTAACGAAACTGTCCATCTTTTCTCAATCTTTGACGGTTTTGTTCACAGTTAATGAGCTCCGAAGGACCAGGAGGCTGTTTATAACAATAACAACAGTTGATTGGCAAGTTTTCATGCTTGTAAACTGCTTAATAAATGAAACCAAAGTCGTCAAAGATTGAGGAAAGATGTACACGTTCGTAAGTGCCTGCGTAACTGCTTCGTGAATCTAATCCGGTTCCCAAGGCCTAGCGTACGCTGTGTGGTCGTGTTGGAAACCGATTCACATCGGATATGCAACTCCTCCCCCCCCCCTTATAGTCGCATCAGATATATCTCTTTCATATTGTGAGGAACCAACCCTGTCAACAATGATAAACGATCCTTTGAGTGGTTCTTCATAGGTTTTCACAGCTTTGCATAGGATCAGTAGAGCTGTAGAGCTCTTTGTAACTGTATCCAATTCGTTCTCTGACGGAGTGCTCTCCAGTATCAGTTCTGGCTTCACTTTTAAAAACCTCTTGTAACCTTTCATCAAACTATCATTCCACGTTACTGTTATTTCTAATGACAGGTTTGTCCACTAGATAATTGTATTATGATTTCCACCTTTCGTGGTAGTGCAGAGCTGGCTCGTCAGCCTCAGAGGCTAAGTTATTCTCAATATGTTCCTCTACTTCTCTGCTATAGTTAATACCCTCCACACGCGTCCATGCTACAGGTACTTCCGCACACACATCCTTGCTACAGGTACTTCCCCACACACGTTCCAGCTACAGGTACTTCCCCCCACACACGTTCCTGCTACAAGTACTTCCCACCACACACGTTCCTGGTACAGGTACTTCCCCACACACGTTCCTGCTACAAGTACTTCCCCCCACACACGTTCCTGCTACAAGTACTTCCCCACACAAGACCCTGGTACAGGTACTCGCCCACACAAGACCCAGTTACAGGTACTTCCCCACACATGTTCCTGCTACAAGTACTTCCCCACACACGTTCCTGCTACAGGTACTTCTCCACACACGTTCCTGCTACAGGTACTTCCCCACACACGTTCCTGCTACAAGTACTTCCCCACACATGTTCCTGCTACAGGTACTTCCCCACACACGTTCCTGCTACAGGTACTTCCCCACACATGTTCCTGCTACAGGTACTTCCCCACACACGTTCCTGCTACAGGTACTCCCCCACACACGTTCCTGCTACAGGTACTTCCCCACACATGTTCCTGCTACAGGTACTTCCCCACACACGTTCCTGCTACAGGTACTTCCCCACACATGTTCCTGCTACAGGTACTTCCCCACACATGTTCCTGCTACAGGTACTTCCCCACACATGTTCCTGCTACAAGAACTTCCCCACACACGTTCCTGCTACAGGTACTTCCCCACACACGTTCCTGCTACAGGTACTTCCCCACACACGTTCCTGCTACAAGTACTTCCCCACACATGTTCCTGCTACAGGTACTTCCCCACACACGTTCCTGCTACAGGTACTTCCCCACACATGTTCCTGCTACAGGTACTTCCCCACACACGTTCCTGCTACAGGTACTCCCCCACACACGTTCCTGCTACAGGTACTTCCCCACACATGTTCCTGCTACAGGTACTTCCCCACACACGTTCCTGCTACAGGTACTTCCCCACACATGTTCCTGCTACAGGTACTTCCCCACACACGTTCCTGCTACAGGTACTTCCCCACACATGTTCCTGCTACAGGTACTTCCCCACACATGTTCCTGCTACAGGTACTTCCCCACACACGTTCCTGCTACAGGTACTTCCCCACAAACGTTCCTGCTACAGGTACTTCCCCACACATGTTCCTGCTACAAGTACTTCCCCACAAACGTTCCTGCTACAGGTACTTCCCCACATACGTCCATCTTGAGGTTGTCTTGAGATGATTTCGGGGCTTTAATGTCCCCGCGGCCCGGTCCTCGACCAGGCCTCCACCCCCAGGAAGCAGCCCGTGACAGCTGACTAACACCCAGGTACCTATTTTACTGTTAGGTAACAGGGGCATAGGGTGAAAGAAACTCTGCCCATTGTTTCTCGCCGGCGCCTGGGATCGAACCCGGGACCACAGGATCACAAGTGCAGCGTGCTGTCAGCTCGGCCGACCGGCTCCATGCTACAGGTACTTCCCCACACGCGTTCCTACTACAGGTACTTCCCCAAACACACGTTCCTGCTACAGGTACTTCCCCACACGCGTTCCTACTACAGGTACTTCCCCAAACACACGTTCCTGCTACAGGTACTTCCCCACACGCGTTCCTACTACAGGTACTTCCCCAAACACACGTTCCTGCTACAGGTACTTCCCCACACGCGTTCCTGCTACAGGTACTTCCCCAAACACACGTTCCTGCTACAGGTACTTCCCCACACGCGTTCCTACTACAGGTACTTCCCCAAACACACGTTCCTGCTACAGGTACTTCCCCACACGCGTTCCTGCTACAAGTACTTTCCCAAACACACGTTCCTGCTACAGGTACTTCCCCACACGCGTTCCTGCTACAGGTACTTCCCCAAACACACGTTCCTGCTACAGGTACTTCCCCAAACACACGTTCCTGCTACAGGTACTTCCCCACACGCGTTCCTGCTACAGGTACTTCCCCAAACACACGTTCCTGCTACAGGTACTTCCCCACACGCGTTCCTGCTACAGGTACTTCCCCAAACACACGTTCCTGCTACAGGTACTTCCCCACACGCGTTCCTGCTACAGGTACTTCCCCAAACACACGTTCCTGCAACAGGTACTTCCCCACACGCGTTCCTGCTACAGGTACTTCCCCAAACACACGTTCCTGCTACAGGTACTTCCCCACACGCGTTCCTGCTACAAGTACTTCCCCAAACACACGTTCCTGCTACAGGTACTTCCCCAAACACACGTCCATGTTATAGGTACTTCCCCAAATACACGTTCCTGCTACAGGTACTTCCCCAAAGACACGTTCCTGCTACAGGTACTTCCCCAAACACACGTCCATGCTATAGGTACTACCCCAAATACACGTTCCTGCTACAGGTACTTCCCCAAAGACACGTTCCTGCTACAAGTACTTCACCACACAAGACCCTGGTACAGGTACTCGCCCACACAAGACCCAGCTACAAGTACTTCCCCACACAAGACCCAGCTACAGGTACTGCCCCACACAAGACCCAGCTACAGGTACTTCCCCACACAAGACCCAGCTACAGGTACTGCCCCACACAAGACCCAGCTACAGGTACTGCCCCACACAAGACCCCGCTACAGGTACTGCCCCACACAAGACCCAGCTACAGGTACTGCCCCACACAAGACCCAGCTACAGGTACTGCCCCACACAAGACCCAGCTACAGGTACTGCCCCACACAAGACCCTGCTACAGGTACTGCCCCACACAAGACCCTCGTACAGGTACTGCCCCACACAAGACCCTGCTACAGGTACTGCCCCACACAAGACCCTGCTACAGGTACTGCCCCACACAAGACCCTGCTACAGGTACTGCCCCACACAAGACCCTGCTACAGATACTGCCCTACACAAGACCCCGCTACAGGTACTGCCCCACACAAGACCCAGCTACAAGTACTGCCCCACACAAGACCCTGCTACAGGTACTGCCCCACACAAGACCCAGCTACAGGTACTGCCCCACACAAGACCCTGCTACAGGTACTGCCCCACACAAGACCCTCGTACAGGTACTGCCCCACACAAGACCCTGCTACAGGTACTGCCCCACACAAGACCCTGCTACAGGTACTGCCCCACACAAGACCCTGCTACAGGTACTGCCCCACACAAGACCCTCGTACAGGTACTGCCCCACACAAGACCCTCGTACAGGTACTGCCCCACACAAGACCCTCGTACAGGTACTGCCCCACACAAGACCCTGCTACAGGTACTGCCCCACACAAGACCCTGCTACAGGTACTGCCCCACACAAGACCCTGCTACAGGTACTGCCCCACACAAGACCCTGCTACAGGTACTCACCGATATAAGGCCCTGCTGCAGCTGGAGCGGAGTGAAGGCCTCCACCCTCAGACGCGGCCTGGTAGAGAGCTCCAGCTGGCCGGCCGTCGGCTGAGACGCCACTAGGTACTGTGCAATTTTGTCGCTGTAATACTCCGTGAGCACCGTCACCACCGACGCCGTCACGATCGTCTGGGACCCTTCGTCCACCTCCAGCAGCCCCGCCGACAGGTAGATCGTCTTGGGGATTACCTGGAGCAACATGGTCATGCATTTACATACAGGTAAAAATGGCGTCTCAAAACAAAGCGTTCATATAGGTGCATTATACAGTTCAACTGGACCAGATTCACGAAGCAGTTACGCAAGCACTTACGAGCGTGTACGTCTTTCTCCAACCACTTGGGCTGAACGGTAGAGCGACGGTCTCGCTTCTTGCTGGTCGGTGTTCAATCCCCGACCGTCCAGTGGTTGGGCATTATTCCTTCCCCTCCGTCCCATCCCAAATCTTTATCCTGATCCGTTATCAGTTCTATATAGTCGTAATGGCTTAGTTCTTTGCTCTGACAATTCCCTTCCCTTCTTCAATCTTTGACGGCTTTGGTTACATTTATTAAACAGTTTACAAGCATAAAAACTTGCCAATCAACTGTTGTTATTGTTATAAACAGCCTCCTGGTGCTTCAGAGTTCATTAACTGTTTAATAATTGTAAACAAAGCCGCTAAAGATTGAGAAAAGATGAACAGGTTCGTAAGTGCTTGCGTAACTGCTTCGTGAATCTGACCCCAGGTTCGTAAGTGTTGCGTAACTGCTTCGTGAATCTGGCCCCTTTCTCATACTTGGTCATAACAATATAAATTCACTTCTACGAAAGTTGTTTTAATGGAGAATGTTTCTGAACATTTGTGAACATTACTGTAGACTATTATAACATTACTGTCTCCATGCTAATTACCTAGTATCAGTTTCAGTCAGAGTAACAAGAGCTGTCACTAGAGACGGAGCACAAAATGATCAATAAGGTGTTTAAATACCAATAATCTCTTCTCTGACCAAATCCTGGCCACAAATACAACTGAGAATCTCCTGGTGCTTGGAGCCCCTTACCTGGATAGCGAAGACGAGGCGAGAGAGGCTGGAGATCCCGTTGGTTACGTCGAAGACGAAGTGGTCGTTGGTGACGTTAGTGCCCACCTCCACGTACTGGACTCGACCCTCGTTAATGAGGGCTTGGTCGAACACACTCACCTGCCACACACGAGTACATAGAGTGCCAGCAATGTGTGGCACTGTCCTCGGCACAGTGCCAGCAGACATTACTCTGCTGGTACTGTGTCTCAATAGAGTACTGTGTCTCAATAGAGTACTGTGTCTCAATAGAGTACTGTGTCTCAATACAGTACTGTGTCTCAATAGAGTACTGTGTCTCAATAGAGTACTGTGTCTCAATACAGTACTGTGTCTCAATACAGTACTGTGTCTCAATACAGTACTGTGTCTCAATACAGTACTGTGTCTCAATAGAGTACTGTGTCTCAATACAGTACTGTGTCTCAATACAGTACTGTGTCTCAATATAGTACTGTGTCTCAATAGAGTAGTGTGTCTCAATAGAATACTCATCCTTGACTACCTCCCTCAAGAAAGAGTATCTATCCCAAGAGAGTACCTCCCTCAAGAGAGTACCTCCCCCAAGAGAGTACCTCCCTCAAGAGAGTACCTCCCCCAAGAGAGTACCTCCCTCAAAAGAGTACCTCCCCCAAGAGAGTACCTCCCTCAAGAGAGTACCTCCCCCAAGAGAGTACCTCCTTCAAGAGAGTACCTCCCCCAATAGAGTACCTCCCTCAAAAGAGTACCTCCCCCAAGAGAGTACCTCCCCCAAGAGAGTGCCTCCCCCAAGAGAGTACCTCCCTCAAGAGAGTACCTCCCCCAAGAGAGTACCTCCCCCAAGAGAGTACCTCCCCCCAGAGAGTACCTCCCTCAAGAGAGTACCTCCCCCAAGAGAGTACCTCCCACAAGAGAGTACCTCCCCCAAGAGAGTACCTCCCCCAAGAGAGTACCTCCCCCAAGAGAGTACCTCCCTCAAAAGAGTACGTCCCCCAAGAGAGTACCTCCCCCAAGAGAGTACCTCCCCCAAGAGAGTACCTCCCCCAAGAGAATACCTCCCACAAGAGAGTACCTCCCCCAAGAGAGTACCTCCCCCAAGAGAGTACCTCCCCCAAGAGAGTACCTCCCTCAAAAGAGTACCTCCCCCAAGAGAGTACCTCCCCCAAGAGAGTACCTCCCCCAAGAGAGTACCTCCCCCAAGAGAGTACCTCCCACAAGAGAGTACCTCCCCCAAGAGAGTACCTCCCCCAAGAGAGTACCTCCCCCAAGAGAGTACCTCCCTCAAGAGAGTACCTCCCCCAAGAGAGTACCTCCCCCAAGAGAGTACCTCCCCCAAGAGAGTACCTCCCCCAAGAGAGTACCTCCCACAAGAGAGTACCTCCCCCAAGAGAGTACCTCCCCCAAGAGAGTACCTCCCCCAAGAGAGTACCTCCCACAAGAGAGTACCTCCCCCAAGAGAGTACCTCCCCCAAGAGAGTACCTCCCCCCAGAGAGTACCTCCCTCAAGAGAGTACCTCCCCCAAGAGAGTACCTCCCCCCAGAGAGTACCTCCCCCAAGAGAGTACCTCCCCCAAGAGAGTACCTCCCCCAAGAGAGTACCTCCCCCAAGAGAGTACCTCCCCCAAGAGAGTACCTCCCCCAAGAGAGTACCTCCCCCAAGAGAGTACCTCCCCCAAGAGAGTACCTCCCCCAAGAGAGTACCTCCCACAAGAGAGTACCTCCCACAATGTATCTTGTACTGAAAATTGCCAGGATTTAGCTCTCTTGTTAACTGTGATATATAATTTATGTGTGAGCCTTGATGTGCATGCATAAACAGTCTTACTAATGATATATAGAAGCGCGTCTCCCATAACGTGGTGTTGCATAAACGTCGGCCTGTTATCATACAATAACTGTGTCTGCTTAGTAGAGTGTTATAGTGGCTCATCTTGAGGAGTGAGGGGCGGCGTTCATCACCCTGTGGAGGCTGAGGTGATTGTCAGCCCGGGGCCGGATGGTAACGATTGTTGTCCTTGTATTCTTATTTTTATAGTTTTCTACACTTGGGCTGGACGGTAGAGCGACGGTCTCGCGTCGTGCAGGTCAGCGTTCAATCCCCGAATGTCCAAGTGGTTGGGCACCTTTCCTTTCCCCCCGTCCCATCCCAAATCCTTATCCTGACCCTCAAGAGTCAGGATAAGTGCTTCCCTTCCCAGTGTTATATAATCGTAATGGCTTGCCGTTTTCTTCTGACAGTTCTCTTCCTTTCGTTTTCAGAGTCCAGTTAAGTGCCACCCTTTAGGTGTGGCACTAGGGAGTGCCACTCGTTAGTGGGGGTGGCACTCAAATAGTCAGCTAGAAGGAATAGTCTCACATATCTTTCACAGATATCTTACCTAGGAGCTTTTGAGTAGTGTTTAGCACAAAGGGCGCTACATAGTCTTCCTGGGCTTGGGCTTCACATTCCATTATATAATGACGCAAAGTATGCGAACAGTTCCGCTGACGGAGTTTACAATTAGTCAACCATACATCAGCAGATGTTATAAACTGCCAGAGGTACTTATGGCCGAGCCTAAGCCTAGCAGTGGGGACATCTAGAGGTCTACCAACCTGACTGGATTACTTTCATAAATAACTTATTTAATTTTTAGTATTATTATTTTGTAAATGAATGTATTACTGTTGTTATTGCTCTTGTTACTTTGTTGCTCCACCTGGTACTAAAGTTCTTAGGGAAATTGTTGCTGTTGCTGTAATCTCTATTATTATTATCACTCAAAATTTCCTGGTTCTCTCTTTTAGTATTCAGGCACAGATGACTTCTCTTTAATAAAACAATGTCATATCTCTATATTTTGAACGGAACCTCGTACACGGGATCTCTGCAACATGGAGGATTAATCTTTGGCTTTTGTGCTCAGCTTTAATGCAGCATAACTGAACGCTAGATATAATTGTACACAGGTATTGCAATCTATATATATATATATATATATATATATATATATATATATATATATATATATATATATATATATATAGAGAGAGAGAGAGAGAGAGAGAGAGAGAGAGAGAGAGAGAGAGAGAGAGAGAGAGAGAGAGAGAGAGAGAGAGAGAGAGAGAGAGAGAGAGACAAGGGGGATAAATAGGGGATAAATGGGGGACGAAGCACATAAAAAGATTAATCAGATGTAATTGGCCTGTTATGTTGAAGTGTCTTCTGTGTTGGCATCGTTATGTTCTGGTCTTGTCCTTACTCTCATGGTGGGTAGAGTAAATAGTTCTGTGATTTGGGTGTTCATGGTAGGTCGCTCTATTCTTATGTGAATTGCTTCAAGAATTTGTAATCTTCTTACATCTTGGGTTTTGTCTATTATAGAGGTATTTTTGTTCAACATTTCTCTTGTTAGGGTGATGTCATGGGCTTGTCTCATGTGATTCCTAGGGGCACCGGATTGAAGATGGCATGTCAAACGCCTCGTCAGCTTGGTCGACGTCATACCTATGTACTTACATTGAAGGTTACATCCTTCGTGGGGGCAAGTGTACATGTATACAACGCTTGACTGCTGTAGAGGGTTCTCCGTCGGCTTCGGGCTGTTTTTGATAAGGAGTTCGGAAGTCTTCTTTGTTTTGTAGAATATTATCAGGTTTATGTTTTGGTTAGTAGTGCTTTTTACTCTTTTATGGATTATTTCTTTCATTATTCTTTCCTCTTTTTTATGTTCACTGTGAATGGTTGATTTGTAATATAATTTTATTGGAGATATTGTGGTTTCTGTTCTAGGTTCAGGATTATACCATCGGTCCAAGTGTCTTCTTATAGCAGCGTTTATTTCCAAGATATGAGATGATAACAAATTTTTGAAGCAATTCACATAAGAATAGAACAACCTACCATGAACACCCAAATCACAGAACTATTTACTCTACCCACCATGAGAGTAAGGACAAGACCGGAATATAACGATGCCAACACAGAAGACACTGTTCAACATAACAGGCCAATTACACCTGATTAATCTTTGTATGTGCTTCGTCCCTCATTTATCCCCCATATATATATATATATATATATATATATATATATATATATATATATATATATATATATATATATATATATATATATATATATATATATATATATATATTTTCATTGAATATGACCGCATATTCTGTATTTATTATTTTCTGGTTTAGGGCTTCTATCCCTCTAACTATTTTCTTAGCATCAGGGCTTAATTGGAATAGGAGTTCTCCAAAACTCATTTTCGTACTTTTAAGGTGAAGAAAAGAAGTGATTTACTATAGAGTGTATTACACTTATTTGTATAATTTGCACGACGTTTCGAACCTCCATGGTTCATTCTCAAGTGAACAGATCTTACAATACTAGTTGATTTTATACCCGCATTAGGTCAGGTGATAATACAATGAAGGTGAAAAACATGGGGGGATACATAAGGGATAAACATAGGGGCTGCAGAAGGCTTATTGGCCCATACGAGGCATCTCCTATCTAAACACAAAGATAAATCCAGTGTAATTGGCCTGTTATGTTGGACATTGTCTTCTGTGTTGGCATCGATATGTTCTTGTCTTGTCCTTACTCTCATGGTGGGTAGAGTAAATAGTTCCGTGATTTGGGTGTTCATGGTAGGTCGCTCTATTCTTATGTGAATTGCCTCAAGAATTTGTAATCTTCTTGAGACAAGCCCATGACATTACTCTAACAAGAGAAATGTTGAACAAGAATACTTGCATAATAGACAAAACCCAAGATTCAAGAAGATTACAAATTCTTGAGGCAATTCACATAAGAATAGAGCGACCTACCATGAACACCCAAATCACGGAACTATTTACTCTACCCACCATGAGAGTAAGGACAAGACAAGAACATATCGATGCCAACACAGAAGACAATGTCCAACATAACAGGCCAATTACACTGGATTAATCTTTGTGTTTAGATAGGAGATGCCTCGTATGGGCCAATAAGCCTTCTGCAGCCCCTATGTTTATCCCTTATGTATCCCCCCATGTTTTTCACCTTCATTGTATTATCACCAGACCTAATGCGGGTATAAAATCAACTAGTATTGTAAGATCTGTTCACTTGAGAATGAACCATGGAGGTTCGAAACGTCGTGCAAATTATACAAATAAGTGTAATACACTCTATAGTAAATCACTTCTTTTCTTCACCTTAAAAGTACGAAAATGAGTTTTGGAGAACTCCTATTCCAATTAAGCCCTGATGCTAAGAAAATAGTTAGAGGGATAGAAGCCCTAAACCAGAAAATAATAAATACAGAATATGCGGTCATATTCAATGAAACATGTTTGAAAGAAAACCTGCTGCCAGTATACACCAATATATATATATATATATATATATATATATATATATATATATATATATATATATATATATATATATATATATATATATATATATATATATGAAGATGTATTAATATACGAAAGTACTTAAGGAAATTCCTGTTTCAATTGTTCCTTTGTGGTCTGACACTCACATTTTTAATCACGTGTTTATTTTTCGTGATTTACACACACACACTCACACACACTGTGTGAGTGAGTGTGTGTGTGTGTAAATCACGAAAAATAAACACGTGATTAAAAATGTGAGTGTCAGACCACAAAGGAACAATTGAAACAGGAATTTCCTTAAGTACTTTCGTATATTAATACATCTTCAGAAGGAGTGATTTACAGGTCAAATCATTTGAACTGTAAATCACTCCTTCTGAAGATGTATTAATATACAAAAGTACTTAAGGAAATTCCTGTTTCAATTCTTCCTCCGTGGTCTGGCACTGTCATATATATATATATATATATATATATATATATATATATATATATATATATATATATATATATATATATATATATATATATATATATATATATATATTAGTATATTTTGGTAGCAGTCTTTCCTGTAGACATATATTATTAAATATGACCGAAAAAGTAAGATTAATAATTCTAACACGAATTTTCTCAATCTTTCGTACATTTCTTTTCACTGTTGGAGGTAATTCAAAAATCAATTCTCCAAAATTCATTTTTATTTCTAGTCTGACGCGACACGAGCGCATTTCGTAAAACTTATTACATTTTCAAAGACTTTAGTTTACAAATACACAACTGAATAGAACTTACACATCTCCGGTTTTGTTTATATCTACATTTGAGTGAGGTGGATGGGGTGAGGTGGCATTAATAGGGTATTAATTTCATCAACACAAGACAGAACAAGAGGTGGCATTAATAGGGTATTAATTTCATCAACACAAGACAGAACACGAAACAATGGGTATTGAATAGAAGTGTTTGTAGAAAGCCTATTGGTCCATATTTCTTGATGCTTCTATATTGGAGCGGAGTCTTGAGGTGGGTAGAATATAGTTGTGCATTAATTGGCTGTTGATTGCTGGTGTTGACTTCTTGATGTGTAGTGCCTCGCAAACGTCAAGCCACCTGCTATCGCTGTATCTATCGATGATTTCTGTGTTGTTTACTAGGATTTCTCTGGCGATGGTTTGGTTGTGGGAAGAGATTATATGTTCCTTAATGGAGCCCTGTTGCTTATGCATCGTTAAACGCCTAGAAAGAGATGTTGTTGTCTTGCCTATATGCTGGGTTTTTTGGAGCTTACAGTCCCCAAGAGGGCATTTGAAGGCATAGACGACGTTAGTCTCTTTTAAAGCGTTCTGTTTTGTGTCTGGAGAGTTTCTCATGAGTAGGCTGGCCGTTTTTCTGGTTTTATAGTAAATCGTCAGTTGTATCCTCTGATTTTTGTCTGTAGGGATAACGTTTCTATTAACAATATCTTTCAGGACCCTTTCCTCCGTTTTATGAGCTGTGGAAAAGAAGTTCCTGTAAAATAGTCTAATAGGGGGTATAGGTGTTGTGTTATTTGTCTCTTCAGAGGTTGCATGGCGTTTCACTTTCCTTCTTATGATGTCTTCGACGAAACCATTGGAGAAGCCGTTGTTGACTAGGACCTGCCTTACCCTACAGAGTTCTTCGTCGACTTGCTTCCATTCTGAGCTGTGGCTGAGAGCACGGTCGACATATGCGTTAACAACACTCCTCTTGTACCTGTCTGGGCAGTCGCTGTTGGCATTTAGGCACATTCCTCTGTTCGTTTCCTTAGTGTAGACTGCAGTGTGAAAACCTCCGCTCTTTTCCATGACTGTTACATCTAGAAAGGGCAGCTTCCCATCCTTTTCCATCTCGTATGTGAAACGCAGCACGGAACTCTGCTCAAATGCCTCCTTCAGCTCCTGCAGATGTCTGACATCAGGTACCTGTGTAAAAATGTCGTCAACATACCTGCAGTATATGGCCGGTTTCAAGTTCATGTCGACTAAGACTTTTTGCTCGATGGTACCCATGTAGAAGTTTGCAAACAGGACACCTAGAGGAGAACCCATGGCAACCCCATCTACTTGCTTATACATGTGCCCATCCGGGCTCAAGAAGGGTGCCTCTTTAGTACAAGCTTGGAGTAGTTTCCTCAGAATATTTTCTGGTATGTCAATGTAGTACAGGCTGAATCACGATTCTGTTGGACGACATATTCGACCTTGAGACACAAAAGAAGGTCACTACCAAAGATACCTTACAAGCAGAACTTATTGCAGAAGGAGGAAAGAATCGAGGCAATTACAGAAGCACCATACTGTCCCCCGAGCTCAAAGCGGCAGCTAAAAGCCTTCGTGAGAACAAGGAGATAGTTGTCAGGAGAGGTGACAAGTCGCCAATATATGTCATTCTTAAAAAAGACGAATATCTGGCGAAAATGAACATCATACTCTCTGACCAAACTAAGTTCCAAAGGGTAACGAAGGACACTACAGCCGAATTAAAAGCAAAGGTCAACAAACTGATCGAAACTGTGAACGCCAAGAAATCCGGATTCCACCTGCCAAAGATCATTGGGGAATATAAACCTGGATATGCGTATGGAAATGTCAAGACACAGAAGCCTGGAAACCCACTTCGGCCAATCATTAGCCAGATACCCACACCCACGTACAGACTGGCGAAGCGACTCAGCGGCCTGCTGACTCCTTATGTTCCCTGCGCCTTCAGCCTGAAGTCTCCAAAGGAATTTGTTGACTTACTGCGGGGCACACGGGCCACAGGGATAAGAGCCTCGTTGGACGTAGAATCGCTGTTTACCAACGTACCTGTGGACGAGACAATCGGGATGATAGCCGACAGAGTGTATCGTGATCCAGCCTGTACTCCTCTTGACATACCAGAAAATATTCTGAGGAAACTACTCCAAGCTTGTACTAAAGAGGCACCCTTCTTGAGCCCGGATGGGCACATGTATAAGCAAGTAGATGGGGTCGCCATGGGTTCTCCCCTAGGTGTCCTGTTTGCAAACTTCTACATGGGTACCATCGAGCAAAAAGTCTTAGTCGACATGAACTTGAAACCGGCCATATACTGCAGGTATGTTGACGACATTTTTACACAGGTACCTGATGTCAGACATCTGCAGGAGCTGAAGGAGGCATTTGAGCAGAGTTCCGTGCTGTGTTTCACTTACGAGATGGAAAAGGATGGGAAGCTGCCCTTTCTAGATGTAACAGTCATGGAAAAGAGCGGAGGTTTCCACACTGCAGTCTACACTAAGGAAACGAACATAGGAATGTGCCTAAATGCCAACAGCGACTGCCCAGACAGGTACAAGAGGAGTGTTGTTAACGCATATGTCGACCGTGCTCTCAGCCACAGCTCAGAATGGAAGCAAGTCGACGAAGAACTCTGTAGGGTAAGGCAGGTCCTAGTCAACAACGGCTTCTCCAATGGTTTCGTCGAAGACATCATAAGAAGGAAAGTGAAACGCCATGCAACCTCTGAAGAGACAACTAACACAACACCTATACCCCCTATTAGACTATTTTACAGGAACTTCTTTTTCACAGCTCATAAAACGGAGGAAAGGGTCCTGAAAGATATTGTTAATAGAAACGTTATCCCTACAGACAAAAATCAGAGGATACAACTGATGATTTACTATAAAACCAGAAAAACGGACTGCCTACTCATGAGAAACTCTTCAGACACAAAACAGAACGCTTTAAAAGAGACTAACGTCGTCTATGCCTTCAAATGCCCTCTTGGGGACTGTAAGCTCCAAAAAACCCAGCATATAGGCAAGACAACAACATCTCTTTCTAGGCGTTTAACGATGCATAAGCAACAGGGCTCCATTAAGGAACATATAATCTCTTCCCACAACCAAACCATCGCCAGAGAAATCCTAGTAAACAACACAGAAATCATCGATAGATACAGCGATAGCAGGTGGCTTGACGTTTGCGAGGCACTACACATCAAGAAGTCAACACCAGCAATCAACAGCCAATTAATGCACAACTATATTCTACCCACCTCAAGACTCCGCTCCAATATAGAAGCATCAAGAAATATGGACCAATAGGCTTTCTACAAACACTTCTATTCAATACCCATTGTTTCGTGTTCTGTCTTGTGTTGATGAAATTAATACCCTCTTAATGCCACCTCTTGTTCTGTCTTGTGTTGATGAAATTAATACCCTATTAATGCCACCTCACCCCATCCACCTCACTCAAATGTAGATATAAACAAAACCGGAGATGTGTAAGTTCTATTCAGTTGTGTATTTGTAAACTAAAGTCTTTGAAAATGTAATAAGTTTTACGAAATGCGCTCGTGTCGCGTCAGACTAGAAATAAAAATGAATTTTGGAGAATTGATTTTTGAATTACCTCCAACAGTGAAAAGAAATGTACGAAAGATTGAGAAAATTCGTGTTAGAATTATTAATCTTACTTTTTCGGTCATATTTAATAATATATGTCTACAGGAAAGACTGCTACCAAAATATACTAATATATATATATATATATATATATATATATATATATATATATATATATATATATATATATATATATATATATATATATATATAAAGAGAATGTTTGTTGAAGGCTGCAAGCCAGACGCTTGGCGCTAGGCTCACCCAACATGACAGGGGAAATGGTATGGGGTATGGGAAGGACATAGGCTGGATGGGATCAAATGCATAGTTAGTGATCAAGGGCAATATCCAAGGAGGATTGCTCTTGGTTTGTGAACTTTGGCACGGTTACCTTGCATTGATTTCAGGGATCAAAGTCCCTGCAGCTCTGTCTCTGACCAGGCTTCCAGGTTGCAGGACTGGCCTGACGTATGTATCACAGCCTGGTTGATCACGTATCTTTTTTGGGGATGAGATTTTTATCGCTTGAGATCAAGTTCTCTCTTGAACACTGTGAGGGGTCGGCCAGTTATGTCCCTTATGTGTAGTGGAAGCGTGTTGAACAGTCTCGGGCCTCTGATGTTGATAGTTCTCTCTTGAACACTGTGAGGGGTCGGTCAGTTATGTCCCTTATGTGTAGTGGAAGCGTGTTGAACAGTCTCGGGCCTCTGATGTTGATAGTTCTCTCTTGAACACTGTGAGGGGTCGGCCAGTTATGTCCCTTATGTGTAGTGGAAGCGTGTTGAACAGTCTCGGGCCTCTGATGTTGATAGTT
The DNA here is from genome assembly GCF_040958095.1 of Procambarus clarkii. Taxonomy (NCBI): domain Eukaryota; kingdom Metazoa; phylum Arthropoda; class Malacostraca; order Decapoda; family Cambaridae; genus Procambarus; species Procambarus clarkii. The sequence goes on from NC_091175.1 coordinate 26,620,959, forward strand.
CTCTCTTGAACACTGTGAGGGGTCGGCCAGTTATGTCCCTTATGTGTAGTGGAAGCGTGTTGAACAGTCTCGGGCCTCTGATGTTGATAGTTCTCTCTTGAACACTGTGAGGGGTCGGCCAGTTATGCCCCTTATGTGTAGTGGAAGCGTGTTGAACAGTCTCGGGCCTCTGATGTTGATAGTTCTCTCTTGAACACTGTGAGGGGTCGGCCAGTTATGCCCCTTATGTGTAGTGGAAGCGTGTTGAACAGTCTCGGGCCTCTGATGTTGATAGTTCTCTCTTGAACACTGTGAGGGGTCGGCCAGTTATGTCCCTTATGTGTAGTGGAAGCGTGTTGAACAGTCTCGGGCCTCTGATGTGTGTGTGAGATGTTTTAGTTCAGATATGAAGGGAAGGTGGCACAGTGTTTCTAATATCGCAAGCAGGTTTTGGGTGAAATCAAGTTCCTTTAGCTTTAGCGATTTTCAATTCCAATTTCAATCCAGAAAACTGAGGGCCAGCGATGTGTTGTGCCGGAGGAACAGACACACAAGAACATTTTTTTTTATCATAAGAATGGTGTTAAAAAAAGAAATGTTACAACATTGTTAATCAAAACAATTATATACAATTATTATACATATTTTCCGTGACCAGTGCAAGTTTTATTCAAAGGTAATTTAGCAAAATGAATGTAACCCTCCGTCCCAGAGATATCCTTTGGTGAGTTGAGTAAAAATATAAAACCCACATTAAAAAAATGCAAATTAAGCTCACTAGCAATAATGAGCTGTATGACTGCCACTTCACGGAGATTCATAATATACACTTGTTTATGTCGGAATTAAATGATATTTGCACTAAAACTTTGCAATTGTTCACCACAATCACGTCTATAAATCCTTATTTCCAGATATATATATATATATATATATATATATATATATATATATATATATATATATATATATATATATATATATATATATATATATATACTGTATATAGAACAGCACAGCACATTAATGAAACCCTTTTGAAAATTACTCGAAAACTGACGCTATTTACAGATTCGAGTTTGAAAGGGCATTTCAAAACGGTGGAGGGAGGGTCAGGGTATGAGAGGGTCGGGGTATGAGAGGGCAGAGGGAGGGTCGGGGTATGAGAGGGCAGAGGGAGGGTCGGGGTATGAGAGGGCAGAGGGAGGGTCGGGGTATGAGAGGGTGGAGGGAGGGTCGGGGTATGAGAGGGTGGAGGGAGGGTCGGGGTATGAGAGGGTGGAGGGAGGGTCGGGGTATGAGAGGGTGGAGGGAGGGTCGGGGTATGAGAGGGCAGAGGGAGGGTCGGGGTATGAGAGGGCGGGTGACCAAACCTCGCACCCTACACCAGGTCACGTGTGAACAGTCACAAGACGAGATAAGAGATGACGAATAAGATATGAGTCTTGCAGTAAAAGATTACAAACGAGAGGAAAGGTTGGGTTTGGATGAAAGGAATTGTCAGGGAGGAAAGCGCCTAGCCATTACAACTATATGGTGTGTTTGGAAGAGGCAAAGTGTTTAAAACACGATACAGATATTACACAATCCTAATAATTAATACACTATGGATCCTGGACGTCTTGTTTCTTTGGAAAACTAGTTTCAACAAATAAGCTTCAAACTGGGAAAAGAAAAATGTGGCTGAGGTTAAACGCTGCCTAATGTGACGCAAAACATGTAAGACAATGCAAGAGTCAATAGATGGAAGAGTCATATTCCCGTATGAACAACACCAAGGAAGGCATCAGTATATACAGTGAATTCCAGTAGTTCATTGGATAAACAAAATCAACCGTGGAGAGACATGGAGCGACAATATACAAGAAGGGTGACAGGCAATAGGCGCTGAACTACAGGCCAGTTTCCCTAACTTGTACACCATGCAAGGTGATGGAGAAGATCGTGAGGAAAAGGCTCGCAGAGCATCTGGAGGGAAATAGCTTTGTAACACACTACCAACATGGGCTCAGAGATGGTAAATCGTGCCTCACAGGGTTAATAGAAATCTATGACCAAGCAACACAAATTAGGCAAGAAAGAGAAGGGTGGGCAGACTGCATTTTCTTGGACTGTCAGAAAGCCTTTGACAGTACCTCACAAAAGGCTGTTACAAAAGTTGGAGCAGCAGGCAGGAGTAAAAGGTAAGGTGCTCCAGTGGATAAGGGAGTATCTAAGCAACAGGAAACAGCGAGTAACTGTGAGGAGGGAGACATCAGAGCGCCAAGATGTCATTAGCGAGGTTTCACAGGGCTCTGTATTTAGACCAATTCTGTTTCTAATATATTTAAACCAACTTCCAGAGGGTATAGACTCATTCCCTCTCAATGTTTGCTGATGATGCAAAACTTATGAGAAGAATCAAGACAGATGAAGATAGACAGAGACTACAGGACGACCTGGACAAATTGGTGGAATGGTCTAGAAAATGGCTGCTAAAGTTCAACTCAGGAAAGTGTAAAGCAATGAAATTAGGCGAAGGGAGCAGAAGGCTGAACTCAATGTATCATCTGGGAGGTGATATCCTGCAAGAGTCAAACAGATAGAAAGATTTGGGGGTTGATATCACACCGAACCTGTCCCCAGAAACCCACATCAAAAGGATATCATCAGCGGCATATGTTAGACTGGCTAACAAAAGAACTGCCTTTAAAAACTTGTGTAAGGAATCGTTCAGAACCTTGTATACCACTTATGTAAGACCAATCCTGGAGAATGCAGCTCCAGCCTGGAGTCCATACCTAGTTAAATACAAGACAAAGTTAGAGAAGATTTAGAGGTATGCCACCAGACTGGTCCCGGAACTGAGGTATGAGCTACGAGAAAAGGCTAAGAGAGCTGAACCTCACATCCCTGGAAGACAGAAGGGTAAGGGGAGACATGATAACCACCTACAAAATTCTCAGGGGGAATTGACAGGGTGGACAAAGACAAACTCTTTAGCACGGGTGGAACACGAAGAAGGGGACACAGGTGGAAACTTAGTAACCAAATGAGCCACACAGACATTACAAAGAATTTTTTTCAGTGTCAGAGTAGTTAACAAATGGAATGCATTAGGCAGTGATGTGGTGGAGGCAGACTCCATACACAGTTTCAAATATAGATATGATAGAGCCCAGTAGGCTCAGGAACCTGTACACCAGTAGATTGACAGTTGAGAGGCGGGACCAAAGAGCCAGAGCTCAACCCCCGCAAGCACAACTAGGTAAATACAAATAGGTAAGTACATGGGGTATTATGACGTTACAATGTCATGTCATATTGTGAATGGTACGCTGACGAAAGTGAAAAGCGAAAACAAATGATGATTGGTCGCAAAATAGTTGATTACTTAGAGGCTAAACTGCCTGTTTCAAACAAAAAGGATCAGCCAAGATTTTTTTTCCTGTAAAACATATCTATTCGCTCTTATTTAAAGTGAACTAGAAAGAAACTTACTTCAGGTCTGAGGAGACTGGCGTCATCCTCGTACTCTGATGTGGTGGTCTGGCCGAAGTCGACCTCCAAGTAGCCATTCTGAGGACGCTGGACGATGACATAAGTGATATCTGAGGGCGCTATATTAGGGTGCATGATCTTGAGGGCGGCCTGGTCGATGGTCACCCTGGAGCCCTCCTCCACCTTCACCGTGGCGTTGTTGAGCACCACCAGCGGCTCCCAGTAGCTCTCCGGGTACACCTGCACCACCACAACCAGGCGGCCACACCAGAAAAAAAGGTATAAGAGAACGTAAAAAATGCAAAGAAATAATGGAAAATTAAAGATATAACGGAGGGAAAGAGAATTACCAGGGGAAAGCGCCACCGACTATATAGCATTTGGAAGGGGTCAGGATAAGGATTTCAGGGTGGGACGGGGGACAGGAATAGTGCCCAAACACTTGTGGACGGTCGGGGGATTGAACGCCGACCCTACATGAAGCGCGACCGTCGCTCTACCGTGCACCCCAAGTGGTTGAGATATATAGGAGGGAGCGGCAGACCGGTGACGTTGAGACAGAGCAGCGGAGGAAACTATATGACGTCATCACTCAGTCCGTTCAGGAGCCGGTCGGCCGAGCGGACAGCACGCTGGACTTGTGATTCTGTGGTCCCGGGTTCGATCCCGGACGCCGGCGAGAAACAAAGGGCAGAGTTTCTTTCACCCTATGCCCCTGTTACCTAGCAGTAAAATAGGTTCGTGGGTGTTAGTCAGCTGTCAGGGGCTGCTTCCTAGGGGTGGAGGCCTGGTCGAGGACCGGGCCGCGGGGACACTAAAGCCCCGAAATCATCTCAAGATAACCTCAAGATAGGAAGGTGAGAAGCTAGGCACTGAGAAGGACAACACAAGGTGTATATATTAGTGATTAACAAAGGAGACGTGTTTTAATTTTTAGGCAATCACTAGGGATGTGACACTGAGCCTCTCACTAGGGAGGTTATCTTGAGGTTATCTTGAGATGATTTCGAGGCTTGGCGTCCCCGCGGCCCGGTCCTCGACCAGGCCTCCTTTTTGTTACACATCGCCAGGAAGCAACCCGTAGCAGCTGTCTAACTCCCAGGTACCTATTTACAGCTAGGTGAACAGGTTCATCAGGGCGAAAGAAACATTTTGCCCATTTGTCTCCGCCTCCACCGGGGATCGAACAGGAAACTCAAGACTGCGAATCCGAAGCGCTGTCTACCCAGCTGTCAGGCGCCCTTATGTGTGGATGTGTAGAGGTAAATTGTGACACTCTGAGCCACACCCCAGGGGCGTGACACTGGGCCATACACCAGGGGCGTGACACTGGGCCATACACCAGGGGCTTGACACTGAGCCATACACCAGGGGCGTGACACTGGGCCATACACCAGGGGCGTGTCACTAAGCCATACACCAGGGGCGTGTCACTAAGCCATACACCAGGGGCGTGACACTGGGCCATACACCAGGGGCGTGACACTGAGCCATACACCAGGGGCGTGACACTGAGCCATACACCAGGGGCGTGTCACTAAGCCATACACCAGGGACGTGACACTGAGCCATACACCAGGGGCGTGTCACTAAGCCATACACCAGGGGCGTGATACTGAGCCATACACCAGGGGCGTGTCACTGAGCCATACACCAGGGGCGTGTCACTGAGCCATACACCAGGGGCGTGACACTGAGCCATACACCAGGGGCGTGTCACTAAGCCATACACCAGGGGCGTGACACTGGGCCATACACCAGGGGCGTGACACTGGGCCATACACCAGGGGCGTGATACTGAGCCATACACCAGGGGCGTGACACTGGGCCATACACCAGGGGCGTGACACTGGGCCATACACCAGGGGCGTGACACTGGGCCATACACCAGGGGCGTGTCACTGAGCCATACACCAGGGGCGTGACACTGAGCCATACACCAGGGGCGTATCACTAAGCCATACACCAGGGGCGTATCACTAAGCCATACACCAGGGGCGTGACACTGAACCATACACCAGGGGCGTATCACTAAGCCATACACCAGGGGCGTGACACTGGGCCATACACCAGGGGCGTGACACTGGGCCATACACCAGGGGCGTGTCACTAAGCCATACACCAGGGGCGTGACACTGGGCCATACACCAGGAGCGTGACACTGGGCCATACACCAGGGGCGTGACACTGGGCCATACACCAGGGGCGTGACACTGGGCCATACACCAGGGGCGTGACACTGGGCCATACACCAGGGGCGTGACACTGGGCCATACACCAGGGGCGTGACACTGAGCCATACACCAGGGGCGTGTCACTAAGCCATACACCAGGGGCGTGTCACTGAGCCATACACCAGGGGCGTGACACTGAGCCATACACCAGGGGCGTATCACTAAGCCATACACCAGGGGCGTATCACTAAGCCATACACCAGGGGCGTGACACTGAACCATACACCAGGGGCGTATCACTAAGCCATACACCAGGGGCGTGACACTGGGCCATACACCAGGGGCGTGACACTGGGCCATACACCAGGGGCGTGTCACTAAGCCATACACCAGGGGCGTGACACTGAGCCATACACCAGGGGCGTGTCACTAAGCCATACACCAGGGGCGTGACACTGAGCCATACACCAGGGGCGTGTCACTAAGCCATACACCAGGGGCGTGACACTGAGCCATACACCAGGGGCGTGTCACTAAGCCATACACCAGGGGCGTGTCACTGAGCCATACACCAGGGGCGTGACACTGAGCCATACACCAGGGGCGTGTCACTAAGCCATACACCAGGGGCGTGTCACTGAGCCATACACCAGGGGCGTGACACTGAACCATACACCAGGGGCGTATCACTAAGCCATACACCAGGGGCGTGACACTGAGCCATACACCAGGGGCGTGACACTGAGCCATACACCAGGGGCGTGTCACTAAGCCATACACCAGGGACGTGACACTGAGCCATACACCAGGGGCGTGTCACTAAGCCATACACCAGGGGCGTGACACTGAGCCATACACCAGGGGCGTGTCACTAAGCCATACACCAGGGGCGTGTCACTGAGCCATACACCAGGGGCGTGACACTGAGCCATACACCAGGGGCGTATCACTAAGCCATACACCAGGGGCGTGACACTGAGCCATACACCAGGGGCGTGACACTGAGCCATACACCAGGGGCGTGTCACTAAGCCATACACCAGGGGCGTGACACTGAGCCATACACCAGGGGCGTGTCACTAAGCCATACATCAGGGGCGTGTCACTAAGCCATACACCAGGGGCGTGACACTGAGCCATACACCAGGGGCGTGACACTGGGCCATACACCAGGGGCGTGACACTGGGCCATACACCAGGGGCGTGACACTGGGCCATACACCAGGGGCGTGACACTGGGCCATACACCAGGGGCGTGACACTGGGCCATACACCAGGGGCGTGACACTGGGCCATACACCAGGGGCGTGACACTGGGCCATACACCAGGGGCGTGACACTGGGCCATTCACCAGAGGGACTGCAACAACTGAGCATTTGTTAGATAGCTTGCAGATAGCTCTATCATTCTAGCAGATAGCTCTATCATTCTAGCAGATAGCTCTATCATTCTAGCAGATAGCTCTATCATTCTAGCAGATAGCTCCATCATTCTAGCAGATAGCTCCATCATTCTAGCAGATAGCTGTATCATTCTAGCAGATAGCTGTATCATTCTAGCAGATAGCTCCATCATCTAGCTGATAGCTGTATCATTCTAGCAGATAGCTGTATCTTTCTAGCAGATAGCTCTATCATTCTAGCAGATAGCTCTATCATTCTAGCAGATAGCTCCATCATTCTAGCAGATAGCTCCATCATTCTAGCAGATAGCTTCATCATTCTAGCAGATAGCTCCATCATTCTAGCAGATAGCTCCATCATTCTAGCAGATAGCTCCATCATTCTAGCAGATAGCTCTATCATTCTATGTAGATAGCTCTCAATATAGCAGATAGCTCCATCATTCTAACAGATAGCTCTATCATTCCAGCAGATAGATCTATCATTCCAGCAGATAGCTCTATCATTCCAGCAGATAGCTCTATCATTCTAGCAGATAGCTCTATCATTCCAGCAGATAGCTCTATCATTCCAGCAGATAGCTCTATCATTCCAGCAGATAGCCCTATCAGTATAGCAGATAGCTCTATCAGCATAGCAGATAGCTCTATCATCCTAGCAGACAGCTCTATCATTCTAGCAGATAGCTCTATCATTCTATGCAGATAGCTCTATCATTCTAGCAGATAGCTCTACCATTCTAGCAGATAGCTCTCTCAAAATAGCAGATAGCTCCATCATTCTAGCAGATAGCTCTACCATTCTAGCAGATAGCTCCCTCAATATAGCAGACAGCTCCATCATTCTAGCAGATAGCTCTCTCAATATAGCTGATAGCTCCATCATTCTAGCAGATAGCTCCATCATTCTAGCAGATAGCTACATCATTCTAGCAGATAGCTCCATCATTCTAGCAGACAGCTCCATCATTCTAACAGATAGGTCAATCATTCAAGCATATAGCTCTATCATTATAGCAGACAGCTCCATCATTCTAACAAATATCTCCATCATTCTAGCATATAGCTCTCTCAATATAGCAGATAGCTCCATCATTCTAGCATATAGCTCCATCATTCTAGCAGATAGCTCCATCATTCTAGCATATAGCTCCATCATTCTAGCATATAGCTCCATCATTCTAGCATATAGCTCCATCATTCTAGCAGATAGCTGTATCATTCTAGCAGATAGCTGTATCATTCTAGCAGATAGCTCCATCATCTAGCTGATAGCTGTATCATTCTAGCAGATAGCTGTATCTTTCTAGCAGATAGCTATCATTCTAGCAGATAGCTCTATCATTCTAGCAGATAGCTCCATCATTCTAGCAGATAGCTCCATCATTCTAGCAGATAGCTTCATCATTCTAGCAGATAGCTCCATCATTCTAGCAGATAGCTCCATCATTCTAGCAGATAGCTCCATCATTCTAGCAGATAGCTCTATCATTCTATGCAGATAGCTCTCAATATAGCAGATAGCTCCATCATTCTAGCAGATAGCTCTATCATTCCAGCAGATAGATCTATCATTCCAGCAGATAGCTCTATCATTCCAGCAGATAGCTCTATCATTCTAGCAGATAGCTCTATCATTCCAGCAGATAGCTCTATCATTCCAGCAGATAGCTCTATCATTCCAGCAGATAGCTCTATCAGTATAGCAAATAGCTCTACCAGCATAGCAGATAGCTCTATCATCCTAGCAGACAGCTCTATCATTCTAGCAGATAGCTCTATCATTCTATGCAGATAGCTCTATCATTCTAGCAGATAGCTCTACCATTCTAGCAGATAGCTCTCTCAAAATAGCAGATAGCTCCATCATTCTAGCAGATAGCTCTACCATTCTAGCAGATAGCTCCCTCAATATAGCAGACAGCTCCATCATTCTAGCAGATAGCTCTCTCAATGTAGCTGATAGCTCCATCATTCTAGCAGATAGCTCCATCATTCTAGCAGATAGCTACATCATTCTAGCAGATAGCTCCATCATTCTAGAAGACAGCTCCATCATTCTAACAGATAGGTCAATCATTCAAGCATATAGCTCTATCATTATAGCAGACAGCTCCATCATTCTAACAAATATCTCCATCATTCTAGCAGATAGTTCTATCATTCTAGCATATAGCTCCATCATTCTAGCAGATAGCTCCATCATTCTAGCAGATAACTCCATCATTCTAGCAGATAGTTCTATCATTCTAGCATATAGCTCCATCATTCTAGCAGATAGCTCCATCATTCTAGCAGATAACTCCATCATTCTAGCAGATAGTTCTATCATTTCAATACCACAATGATTGGAAATTTTGGCCGTTCCTTGCAGGTGTTTCGTGTATTTATGTAACACAAATGTGGCAAGGACAGGTGTGTAACTAGCGTGTGTTGCTCAGTGTAGCACAGCAACACTTGTGGGAGCATGATATATTATTTGTGAGTGTCTAAAATATTTACTCTATGCTTCATCTAGAGTTGAGATGTGAACATGTTTGCTTGGAGTAAATAGCTCCTTCAAACAGACAAGAAAACCAAACAATAGCGTTTGTCCGAAACGCGATGCGTTCTTGTGGCTTTAGGTATTGTGTGTACTATCTTTAAATCTAACTTTATGTATGTAACTCAATGTATATACGTTTACCTGAATATAAAATCTAAATCTAAAATCTAAATCAATGATGGTACACGACAGCTCTCCTCTCGCTTTAATCATTAGGTTGAGAGCGCTTGTACTAATTTGGTAATTGAATTATATCTTGCCTTCCCTCTCAGTGTGGTTCACTTGTCTCAGTCATGGGGTTGTGCTCTCAGAGTGTGGTTCACTTGTCTCAGTCATGGGGTTGTACTCTCAGTGTGGTTCACTTGTCTCAGTCATGGGGTTGTGCTCTCAGTGTGGTTCACTTGTCTCAGTCATGGGGTTGTGCTCTCTGAGTGGTTCACTTGTCTCAGTCATGGGGTTGTGCTCTCAGAGTGTGGTTCACTTGTCTCAGTCATGGGGTTGTGCTCTCAGAGTGTGGTTCACTTGTCTCAGTCATGGGGTTGTGCTCTCAGAGTGGTTCACTTGTCTCAGTCATGGGGTTGTACTCTCAGTGTGGTTCACTTGTCTCAGTCATGGGGTTGTACTCTCAGAGTGTGGTTCACTTGTCTCAGTCATGGGGTTGTGCTCTCTGAGTGGTTCATTTGTCTCAGTCATGGGGTTGTACTCTCAGTGTGGTTCACTTGTCTCAGTCATGGGGTTGTGCTCTCTGAGTGGTTCATTTGTCTCAGTCATGGGGTTGTGCTCTCAGAGTGTGGTTCACTTGTCACAGTCATGGGGTTGTGCTCTCTGAGTGGTTCACTTGTCTCAGTCATGGGGTTGTGCTCTCAGAGTGTGGTTCACTTGTCTCAGTCATGGGGTTGTGCTCTCAGAGTGGTTCACTTGTCTCAGTCATGGGGTTGTACTCTCAGAGTGTGGTTCACTTGTCTCAGTCATGGGGTTGTACTCTCAGAGTGTGGTTCACTTGTCTCAGTCATGGGGTTGTGCTCTCTGAGTGGTTCACTTGTCTCAGTCATGGGGTTGTGCTCTCTGAGTGGTTCATTTGTCTCAGTCATGGGGTTGTGCTCTCTGAGTGGTTCACTTGTCTCAGTCATGGGGTTGTGCTCTCTGAGTGTGGTTCATTTGTCTCAGTCATGGGGTTGTGCTCTCAGAGTGTGGTTCACTTGTCACAGTCATAGGGTTGTGCTCTCTGAGTGGTTCACTTGTCTCAGTCATGGGGTTGTACTCTCAGAGTGTGGTTCACTTGTCTCAGTCATGGGGTTGTACTCTCAGAGTGGTTCACTTGTCTTAGTCATGGGGTTGTACTCTCAGAGTGTGGTTCACTTGTCTCAGTCATGGGGTTGTACTCTCAGAGTGTGGTTCACTTGTCTCAGTCATGGGGTTGTGCTCTCAGAGTGTGGTTCACTTGTCTCAGTCATGGGGTTGTACTCTCAGAGTGTGGTTCACTTGTCACAGTCATGGGGTTGTGCTCTCTGAGTGGTTCACTTGTCTCAGTCATGGGGTTGTGCTCTCAGAGTGTGGTTCACTTGTCTCAGTCATGGGGTTGTGCTCTCAGAGTGGTTCACTTGTCTCAGTCATGGGGTTGTACTCTCAGAGTGTGGTTCACTTGTCTCAGTCATGGGGTTGTACTCTCAGAGTGTGGTTCACTTGTCTCAGTCATGGGGTTGTGCTCTCAGAGTGTGGTTCACTTGTCACAGTGATGGGGTTGTGCTCTCTGAGTGTGGTTCACTTGTCACAGTCATGGGGTTGTGCTCTCTGAGTGTGGTTCACTTGTCACAGTCATGGGGTTGTGCTCTCTGAGTGGTTCACTTGTCTCAGTCATGGGGTTGTACTCTCAGAGTGTGGTTCATTTGTCTCAGTCATGGGGTTGTACTCTCAGAGTGTGGTTCACTTGTCTCAGTCATGGGGTTGTGCTCTCAGAGTGTGGTTCACTTGTCTCAGTCATGGGGTTGTGCTCTCAGAGTGGGGTTCACTTGTCTCAGTCCAAGTGCTGTATCTCCAAAAGCAGCTCAAACCTCTCAGAGAAGTTTACTTATCTAAACAAGAGAATTCAATCCCATCCAAAGTGGTTCACTTCTAGAAATAGAGCTGCATCTCAAAGCTGGTTACGTCTCTCAGCCAGGGTGTTAAAAGCTCCCAAAGAGGTTCACTTCTCTGACATATGGAGTTCAATCCTTCCACATAGGCTTGTTTTATCCACATATGGTATTTAACCCTCCAAGAACAGCCTATTTTCCTCAGCCATGATGTTCAGCCATACCACAGCAATTAATTTATTTCAGCAATGGTATTTAACATCCTCAAAGTGGTTCATCCATCTCATTCATGGTGTTCAATCCTCCCGGAGGGGTCAAAATCTCTCAAACATGTTTAGCCTTCCAAGATTCAATTACATTATTATATTCTCTAATAAACGATAATAAGTGTCTTTTGCTGCAACATTCAAAACGTTTGTCCTGTCAACTTCATAATAAATGCTGAATGTTTCATGGAATTCTAATTTGCATCATTTCCTGCTAAATCACGATTTTCAAGTATTTGAGACAGAATGTAATTCTCTTAACTTAAAAGTTACAAAACAAAATCGTTTTTAAGACATGGATATGATCGTCAAAGTAAATTGCTTTTAAAAATGACTTAAAAATCAAAATATATCCTTACCTTAATCTCGAAGATGCCGTCAGTGGTTGTATCGCCGATTCTCGCCTGGAAGCGAAATTCATCCCTAAAACTGGGTTCTCCTTTGTTAATATACTTGAGATTTCCGGTCTGAAGGTCTGCCTCTGTAAACTGATGCTTGACACCGGACTGTCCGTGCATCACCAGGCGGCCATATCGCGGCGGTGTGGTCACGTGGAACACGATAGCTGACCCCCACGCGTTCATATTGGTCTCCACGCTCAAGTTGTAGTTGGAGACGACGGCCTCCTGGCCTCGTGGGACAATGATCCCACTGTTATTGACAATCTCGATAAAGGGTTCAGATGCCACGATCTCCAAGATGCCCGTAGAGGAGAGATCTCCGTCCGTAACGGAGATTACAGCCTTGCCGTAAGAAGGCCCATCATGGCGAAACACAATGCGACGTCGGTCGATATCTTCCTGTGTAAACAAATATACAGGTTCGGATCTGTCCTCTACATGGAAAAATTCACCATTGGGGATTTTCCGTCTGGTGTACTGGATCTGTGTTGAAGGAGTATCTAAGTCTGGGTCAATATACAACAAGTCATTGGAAGTCACAACTCTTTCACTTTGTGTGACAACATTAAGAACCTTCTCCATGATCCTGATTGGATGATTATCATTGATCATGATGATTCGAAAGTGCATAATTCCCACATATTGAAAATCCACATCTGGATCCTCAGCTAAAGCCACGAACAGAAAACGATCTTTAGTTGTTTCTGAATCATCGTGTTGATAAAATACTGAACCAGATTTGATCTCATGTAAAGTAAAGAATGTGGTATTTATTCTGTCTGGAAGAATCATTGACTCATCAATTATGTTGATTGAGCCATGCTTAGGCGACGAAGTGACATTGAAAACAATATTACTTATTCCTCGGACTTCTATATTCAAATATTTGTCTGTAATTTTCTCCCTGGAGCCCTCCTGAACGTCCAGGCGTTCGACAACGATGTTAGCGTCCACAGGAGGCGGGTTGTGTCTTATATTGAAGGTATGGACCTCACTGGTGCGACCATTACTGGAAACTTGAAATTGAAAGGAATCACGAAGAGTTGAGTAGCTCTTACGGTGTAGTTTGTATTTGATTCTGCCTTTGGCAATGTCTTCCTGACTAAAAGTGGAACCTTTTTCCAGTTGTTTATGTTGGGTCAAGTCTCCGGAGCTTAAGAAGATAGCGCCATATAATGGAGGAATTACAATCTTATACATGATATCTTTGCCAGGAGTAGCATCTGGTTTTGTCTCACTTTGGAGAAAACCTTCAGAGATAAAACTCTCCTGGATTCTGTCGATGAGCAGCTCAGCATTCCTGATAACATCAACCGTAACAGACACAAACGAAATTCCGAAGGTATACTCTGTTGGGAACATATGTTGACCAGCAGATATCTTAAACCTGAACTCATCTTCACTGGGTTCCTTAGAGGTGTGTTTGTACCTTATCTTGTCCTTCTCCAGCTGTCGACTGCTGAACTGGTTCACGTTCTGCCAGCGATCGCTGCTGCGCAGTCTTTGGACGGCGCCGAAACGAGGTAAACCCGTTATGTCAAAGTGAATCTCTAGGTCTTGTTCTGGAGTGTTTGTGGTGTAGGAGAGGTTCATGGGGGTGATCATGGCCCAGCTGCCGTGGGTGAGACTCAACCCCGTGTTGTTGACTAGATACACTTGCAGGTCGAAGGCTGCCACTCTCAAGATGGTTGGTTCTCCAGTCTCGATGCCGTCTGAGACTTTGAGGACGATCTTGGTATTGGGTTCTCCTCGGTGGACGTATGATATGACTCCCTGGTTGAGCTGCTCCTGGGTGAAGGAGTGAATAGGAATACCTGTCGACTTGGAGTTCTCCAGGTAGCTTCCATCGCGCTCCTTCAGGTTAAGAACTGTTATTCTGAAGAACAAAAATTAACATGTCTTACTGTAAGCAATATATAAGTAATACATTTAATTAATTATATTGTATATGTATCGTTGAAGTATCTTGGGAGTAATAAATCTACTGATATAGTTTTGTATACACGTGAAGAGACGATTAGGCAGCTTTAAGCTAATTGATATAATTTAGAATATCCGTGCTAGTGAGTGGGGAAAGTCGAGAGGTTTAGAAGTGGGGAGAAAGGGGGGGACTTGGAAGAAAAGGGAGGGGGAGGTAGTGGCTGTGGGAGTGAGGAAGAATGAGTCAAGAGGAGTGAGGAGGGAAGATGAGGTTTACTTTTGTTTAGGGGACGGGGTGTCTTGAAGAGTAAAGAAGATGGAGAGGTGCAGGTGGAAGAAAAAGTTTTGGAGGTGTGAGAAGTGAGGTGTGGGAATGAGGTAGGGACGATAGAGAAGCTAAACATGGTAGAATACAATAATACAGCGCCTCTAAACTAGTCTGTCACCACCACCACAACAACAGCAATGATTAAAAAAATGAACTTACTACTAATAGTGTTTCAGTTAAATGAAAACTTTATTTAGATATGTATAACTTAATAATGAATGCATCATTTTCAGTTTTTGCTCACGAAACCTCATCTTAACACAAACGAACTGAGCCTTTTGTAATTAGTTCTACCTCTCATTAGCAATGGTAATCACTTGAAAGAACTTGTGTGAGACCAGTTTTCTAAACATGTGTAAACATATTGAGAAAGGTGTTTAATTAATTGTACCTGTATTCAAGCCCACAACAACTGAGGTGTATTTTTGTAGTAGTAGTAAGAGAGAAAGAGAGAGAGAGAGACAGAGAGAGAGAGAGAGAGAGAGAGAGAGAGAGAGAGAGAGAGAGAGAGAGAGAGACAGACAGACAGACAGACAGACAGACAGACAGACAGACAGACAGACAGACAGAGACAGAGACAGAGACAGAGACAGAGAGAGAGAGAGAGAGAGAGAGAGAGAGACAGAGACAGAGAGAGAGAGAGAGAGAGAGAGAAGTAGACAGACAGACAGACAGACAGACAGACAGACAGACAGACAGACAGACAGACAGAGAGAGAGACATCAAAATCTCAGCAATAACTAGCATTTCGATGTCACTTCAATAAATCCATAAGGGTAAAATGAGAGGAAATTGCACCTGCCAGTCTCTTGATACGTCACAACATACAAAATAATGGGTGCTAAAACGCTTGAACCCAAACCACCCACCAAACCTAACCAACATATGCATAAAAAATATGGTAATTTATATATCGCTACATTTGCTAGTACCATTTATTTTGTACGTTCTGGACCATAGCGTACAAAATGAGTTGCATTAGTTAAGAAAACGGGTTGAAGGTATCCCCGCAGCCCATCTCCCTAAGGTTTCCCAACGTCAAGAAACAGTCGTACCAAAATGTCCTTATCCTAGCCTACCAGAGGACCCAAAACAGAAAACGGGACGGTATGTCAATTTCGCGAGCCGCTATCATTTTCAAGCACGACAATTTTTCCTCTTAGAGTATACGTCAAAATGCGACGCTCTATTAAGAGGACGGGTTGATCTAGGGGATGATAACTGACCTGAGCTTGCTGGGCGGGGTGTCGCTGTCGACGACCGAGACGATCTCAGGGGTGAGTACCTTGGTGGTGCCAGCAGCCAGCCTCAACACTTTCCCTGGCGGCAGCTGGAGAGTTGGCGCGTCGTTCCTGGCTATCACACGGACTGGCAACACGAACCGGTGTCGAGACTGTCACAATAAAGCAATGGCATTAGATATATATAGATATATATAGATATATATAGTGTGGCACAGGTGAGATGACTAACAGGTCAGGTACACGTGAACTGACTACCAGATACATATGAAAAGACTTTTAGATACACCTTAGTAAACACAAGATTTATCTGAGACAAATGTCTAGTAGACGCTATAAGAAGTCCACCAAACTCACGGGACAAGGCTGTCAGACACATAAGAGGTCCTATGGGACACATAAGAGGTCCTATGGGACACATAAGAGGTCCTATGGGACACATAAGAGGTCCTATGGGACACATAAGAGGTCCTATGGGACACATAAGAGGTCCTATGGGACACATAAGAGGTCCTATGGGACACATAAGAGGTCCTATGGGACACATAAGAGGTCCTATGGGACACATAAGAGGTCCTATGGGACACATAAGAGGTCCTATGGGACACATAAGAGGTCCTATGGGACACATAAGAGGTCCTATGGGACACATAAGAGGTCCTATGGGACACATAAGAGGTCCTATGGGACACATAAGAGGTCCTATGGGACACATAAGAGGTCCTATGGGACACATAAGAGGTCCTATGGGACACATAAGAGGTCCAATGCGACACATAAGAGGTCCTATGGGATACATAAGAAGTCCTGTTTAAACCTATGGGATAACTGTCTGACACGTGAGAAATATTTAGAAATACATGTAAAGACTATCCACGATACATTGGTAGGCTATCAGTGATACAGGGGGGACAGTAACGGTGATACATAGGAACATATCTGTTACTGAAGTACAGAACACGTTACAGAGGTGCAGAACATGTTACTGAAGTACAGAACACGTTACAGAGGTGCAGAACATGTTACTGAAGTACAGAACACGTTACAGAGGTGCAGAACATGTTACTGAAGTACAGAACACGTTACAGAGGTGCAGAACATGTTACTGAAGTACAGAACACGTTACAGAGGCACAGAACATGTTACAGAGGTACAGAACACGTTACAGAGGTGCAGAACATGTTACAGAGGTACAGAACACGTTACAGAGGTGCAGAACATGTTACAGAGGTGCAGAACATGTTACAGAGGTACAGAACACGTTACAGAGGTGCAGAACACGTTACAGAGGTGCAGAACATGTTACTGAAGTACAGAACACGTTACAGAGGTGCAGAACATGTTACTGAAGTACAGAACACGTTACAGAGGTACAGAACACGTTACAGAGGTGCAGAACACGTTACAGAGGTACAGAACATGATACTGAAGTACAGAACACGTTACAGAGGTGCAGAACATGTTACAGAGGTGCAGAACATGTTACAGAGGTACAGAACACGTTACAGAGGTACAGAACATGTTACTGAAGTACAGAACACGTTACAGAGGTACAGAACATGTTACTGAAGTACAGAACACGTTACAGAGGTGCAGAACATGTTACTGAAGTACAGAACACGTTACAGAGGTACAGAACACGTTACAGAGGTGCAGAACACGTTACAGAGGTACAGAACACGTTACAGAGGTACAGAACATGTTACTGAAGTACAGAACACGTTACAGAGGTACAGAACATGTTACTGAAGTACAGAACACGTTACAGAGGTGCAGAACATGTTACTGAAGTACAGAACACGTTACAGAGGTACAGAACATGTTACTGAAGTACAGAACACGTTACAGAGGTACAGAACATGTTACTGAAGTACAGAACACGTTACAGAGGTACAGAACATGTTACTGAAGTACAGAACACGTTACAGAGGTGCAGAACATGTTACAGAGGTACAGAACACGTTACAGAGGTACAGAACATGTTACAGAGGTGCAGAACACGTTACAGAGGTACAGAACATGTTACAGAGGTGCAGAACATGTTACAGAGGTGCAGAACACGTTACAGAGGTACAGAACACGTTACAGAGGTACAGAACATGTTACAGAGGTACAGAACACACACACATGGCGCAAGTTGTGCCTACATATAAGTGCGTGTCCCAGCGGGGAAGACATTCTGCCCAATATATTTTACGTTATTTAATTAACGTAAATCGTTTATATTACGTCTGCAAGAATCTATAATATGTAAATAGCTTCAAGTTGTGGTAATTTAGGAATGTAGACTATATACCGATATTCTCAAACCAGTCTAATGAAAGCTGAGTGCTGTGCCTTGAGGTTATCTTGAGATGATTTCGGGGCTTAGCGTCCCCGCGACCCGGTCCTCGACCAGGCCTCCTTTTTGTTACACATCCCCAGGAAGCAGCCCCTAGCAGCTGTCTAACTCCCAGGTACCTATTTACTGCTAGGTGAACAGGGGCAGCAGGGCTTAGGGGGGCTTGCCTGCCAAGGGAGTTAGAGTAGTTAGCAGGAACATAGATCTATAATATTCCGTGATACCTCGTAGTGAAAACGGTCTGCTGCCATTTGGCTGTTTCCTCTGTGATAGCCCGCAGTCAAAGCCTCCACCAACCACTTGACTTGCAAATGTAATCCTCCTCAATCATTCCAGCGGCCTGCAGCCGTATAACTATGCCTTGTTCCATGACCTTCCTCTTTGATACATCTACACTAAACGGTCCAGGTTGCTGGTTGAACCTCAAGCACTTGATATGCAGGTAATAACGCCATGCACCTGTCGAAATTATCCTCGTTTAATGTGCCGCAGTTTTTGACCTCGGGCGTCAGACGAACGTTGCTTTTGTGAACGAAAAACGTAATATTACCTTATCCTCTACTAATGACCCCTCGGTGTCGATAGGTCAGCTTGGTGTCCTAGGTTCGACCGCTTCTGTATAGACACACAACCTATCATGGCCTATCCCAGCTACTGTGTCTTGTTCCACCTCTCTCTGTGATGGTCTGCTTGTATTGGAACGTTGTTATCTTTGACACAGCCTTGATGATTGTGCTTTGTCAGGCATAAACCTTGATGTTTGTGCTTTGTCAGGCATAAACCTTGATGTTTGTGCTTTGTCAGGCATAAACCTTGATGATTGTGCTTTGTCAGGCATAAACCTTGATGTTTGTGCTTTGTCAGGCATAAACCTTGTTGTTTGTGCTTGGTCAGGCATAAACCTTGTTGTTTGTGCTTTGTCAGGCATAAACCTTGATGTTTGTGCTTTGTCAGGTATAAACCTTGATGTTTGTGCTTTGTCAGGCATAAACCTTGTTGTTTGTGCTTTGTCAGGCATAAACCTTGTTGTTTGTGCTTTGTCAGGCATAAACCTTGTTGTTTGTGCTTTGTCAGGCATAAACCTTGATGTTTGTGCTTTGTCAGGCATAAACCTTGTTGTCTGTGCTTTGTCAGGCATAAACCTTGATGTTTGTGCTTTGTCAGGCATAAACCTTGATGTTTGTGCTTTGTCAGGCATAAACCTTGATGTTTGTGCTTTGTCAGGCATAAACCTTGTTGTTTGTGCTTTGTCAGGCATAAACCTTGATGTTTGTGCTTTGTCAGGCATAAACCTTGTTGTTTGTGCTTTGTCAGGCATAAACCTTGATGTTTGTGCTTTGTCAGGCATAAACCTTGATGTTTGTGCTTTGTCAGGCATAAACCTTGTTGTTTGTGCATTGTCAGGCATAAACCTTGATGTTTGTGCTTTGTCAGGCATAAACCTTGTTGTTTGTGCTTTGTCAGGCATAAACCTTGTTGTTTGTGCTTTGTCAGGCATAAACCTTGATGTTTGTGCTTTGTCAGGCATAAACCTTGATGTTTGTGCTTTGTCAGGCATAAACCTTGTTGTTTGTGCTTTGTCAGGCATAAACCTTGATGATTGTGCTTTGTCAGGCATAAACTTCTCTGTTTATGCTTGGTCAGGCATAAACCTTTCTACAGAAATTCGTTTACACCAGCTCACAAGATGGAGTAAAGAGCCGTAAAAGACATCAGCGAGAGGTACATGGCCTCCCACAAACCATAAGATACAGTTTAACATTAACTACGAGAGCAAGAATACCACAAACTAACTCATTGTTGGCTCTTCCAACATAACACGAAACGCCTTGAAAAAGACTGTCAAACCCAACGATCTCAGTATATTGGCAAGACAACAACTACATCTCTTTCAAGGTTGTTGTTGTTGTTGTTGTTAAAGATTCGTTACCTGGAACAAAAAGTTCTAAGTAGCACGGGCTATGGTGAGCCCGTAGTGCCTTGTCTTTCAAGGCGCCTGACAATATACAAGCAGCGAGGCTCTGTCATATAGAACACGTAATTTCTATAGTTTAGCTTGGACGATGATGCCTGACAGCTGGGTGGACAGCGCTTCGGATTCGTAGTCGTGAGGTTCCGGGTTCGATCCCCGGTAGAGGCGGAAACAAATGGGCAAAATGTTTCTTTCACCCCGGATGCCCCTGTTACCTAGCAGTAAATAGGTACCTGGGAGTTAGACAGATGCTACGGGCTGCTTCCTGAGGGGGGATGTGTAACAAAAAAAAGAGGCCTGGTCGAGAACCGGGCCGCGAGGACGCTAAGCCCCGAAATCCTCTCAAGATAACCTTACGATAAGATGATCATTACTTTTGCAGGATAGCGCCTTCAAATCAGCAGTATTTTATATAATAAATACTTCTTACATTTACAAGAACGTGAGAACTCTTGTTTATATCTAAAAAACACTTTCCCTAAAATGTCAGCACTTACAAAGAATGGTAAAAGGAACACTTACTATAACGAGTGTTCCATAAACACAGCACTCGCTAAAAGAACACTTAGATAAAAGTACACTTGCAACTTGTAAACTGATTTCAAGTTCCCCGAGTTTGAACTTCCATGTACACCTTGAACATGGTAACCATGAACACCATGTACACCTTGAACATGGTAACCATGAACACCATGTACACCTTGAACATGGATAGATACGGTAAGTACCTCCAATTCGGAATATTTGTCATCAAGACTCATTAGGAACATTGAAGTTGCACTCTCTCGAAAGGGAAAATACAAATGGATAAAATACAAGATCAGAAAGGATCCAGACAATTTCAATTTCGAAACGTTAGAATCCTTAATGAAGTAAACAAACTGGACAAATTTGTATTTACGCGGGACATAGAGAAACTATTGGATTCGGGGGGGGGGGGAGGGAAAGAACATCAGACGACTGATTGATAATGGACATTAGGCTGCCAGTAAAGGAACCTCACTAAAGCAAACACCTGTGTTGAAACACCTGTGTCGAAACACCTGTGTCGAAACACCTGTGTCGAAACACCTGTGTCGAAACACCTGTGTCGAAACACCTGTGTCGAAACACCTGTGTCGAAACTAAACACAGTTCAAAAAGGTACATACATGATAATATTAATTAGGAGCGAAATGGACTTGCGTGGCCGGGGTCAAGCCTGTCTCCATCTTCTTACCTTGCTATGGTTTCATTGCTGTTCCTAAAGAAGGCTGAACGCAAGCAACAACAGCTACGTGTATTGTACGACATCATTAAAACAAAAATGTATCCCAACCCGGGCACAAGATTGAACCTTCAGGTTTAATTATACTATCAAGAAATAACATGTAAATACTTTGAAACAATTGTTGAAATAGAATTCCGAGATATTGGCCAGATGCAGAATGCTTCACCCTCATTGCCTTTAGGAAGAATTGGCAATTTTAAAAGTTTTGGGATAGTTATCTTGAGGTTATCTTGAGATGATTTCGGGACTTAGCATCCCCGCGACCCGGTCCTCGACCAGGCCTCTTTTTTGTTACACATCCCCAGGAAGCAGCCCGTAGCAGCTGTCTAATTCACAGGTACCTATTTACTGCTAGGTTAACTGGGGCATCAGGGTGAAACAAACTCTGCCCATTTGTTTCCACCTTCGCCTGGAATCGAACCCAGAACCTTATGACTATGAATCCCGAGCGTTATCCACTCAGCCGCCAGACCTCTATGAAGGATGAAGTTAAACGTCTAACCAGTAAAGGATTTATTACACTTACAAACCCATTATAAAACAGTAGACATATGACTGCTGCAGCGTCTTATAAAGCTTCAAATAACATTGTCAAGCTAAATGAACTGAAGGAAAAGGTGACATAATTATGCGGCTAAGAGCTAAGCCCATTTGATTATTTAGCACGTGGAAGGGAGATGAAGACAAGAACCCGTGACAGGACGGAGGGAAGGAATGATGCCCAAGAACTATGACCATCGGGGACCGAACGCCGACCTGCAGGAAGCGAGTCCAAGTGGTTGGGTGGAACTGAAGAAAACAGGACTGACCAATGAACAAATCCACAAGGGCCATGACGAGGATTCGAACCTGCGTCCGAGAGGATCCCGGACGCAGGTTCGAATCCTCGTCAAGGCCCTTGTGGATTTGTTTATTTGATACATCACGCTATTGTGATTTCTGTGTGTAATGAAGTCAGGACTGACCACTCCAACACTGCAGACATAGAAGCGACATCGAATGTTTCTCCGCCACTTGAAAGACATACATAACAGGTTCTTGTGTATCAACACCAAATGCCAACAATTTATTGAACAATGTTGAATGATTTCATTCGACACGCTGCACGCTGATTTTAATGTAGCTAGATCAAATTAAATTTGAATGGTTTGCTCGTAAACCTCTGCAGACACCAGATTATTGTAAGTGGTTTACTCCTAAGCCCAGCAGACATCACTTAATTCTAAGTGACTTACTCCTAAGCCCAGCAGTGATTAATCATCTAATATATTATCCAATAATTTCTTCCATAAATCATCAAACTGGTTTTCAAACTAGTATTTACCCAGGTCTTTCCTGAATCTATATAAATATCCAATATTCTATTCGCCTTATCTATAGAGTTGCACCCATGTTCCTTAGTTATGATCCCTGCTACTCATTTCTCCACAGATCTTTTTCACTCAGTTTCACCTGATACTAGGGGGCCAGACTCACGAAGCAGTTATGCAAGCATCTTCGAACCTGTCCATCTTTTCTCAATCTTTGGCGGCTGTGTTTCCAATTATTAAACAGTTAATGAACTCCAAAGCACCAGGAGGCTGTTTAAAACAATAACAACAGTTGATTAGGAAACTGTTGTAACCAAAGCCGTCAAAGGTTGAGGAAAGATGTACACGTTCGTAAGTGCTTGCGTAACGGCTTCGTGAATCTAGCCCCTGGGGTTACTTGGTTATCCTTCCCTAGGCTCTGAACCCCTCATGTGTTAACAATTAAAAGTACCTTGAGGTTACCTTGAGGTGTTTTCGGGGCATAGCGTTCCCGCGGCCCGGTCATCGACCAGGCCTCCTCGTTGCTGAACTGGTCAACCAGGCTGTTGGACTCGGCTACTCGCAGCCTGATGCACGATTTACAGCCTGGTTAATCAGGTATCCTTTGGAGGCGCTTATCGAGTTCTCTTTTGAACACTGTGAAGGGTTGGCCAGTTATGTCCCTTATGTGTAGTGGAAGCGTGTTGAACAGTCTCGGGCCTCTGATGTTGATAGTTCTCTCTTGAACACTGTGAGGGGTCGGCCAGTTATGTCCCTTACGTGTAGTGGAAGCGTGTTGAACAGTCTCGGGCTTCTGATGTTGATAGTTCTCTCTTGAACACTGTGAGGGGTCGGCCAGTTATGTCCCTTACGTGTAGTGGAAGCGTGTTGAACAGTCTCGGGCCTCTGATGTTGATAGTTCTCTCTTGAACACTGTGAGGGGTCGGCCAGTTATACCCCTTATGTGTAGTGGAAGCGTGTTGAACAGTCTCGGGCCTCTGGTATTGATAGAGTTCCCTCTCAGAGTACCTATTGCATCTCTGCTTTTCAACGCGGGTATTCTGCACATCCTGCCATGCCTCCTGGTTTCAAGTGATGTTATTTCTGTGTGCAGGTTTGGGACCAGCCCCTCTAATATTTTCCACGTGTAAATTAGTACGCATCTCTCCTGCCTGCGCTCAAGAGAATACAGATTTAGGCTCTTTAGTCGTTCTCAATAGTTTAGATATTTTACTGAGTGGATTCCAGCAGTAAAGGATCTCTGCACGCTCTCCAGGTCAACAATTTCTCCAGCTCTGAAAGGGGCTGTCATTGTGCAGCAGAACTCCACTCTAGAGAGCACTAACGTCTTGAAAAGCATCATCGGTATAGCATCTCTGGTGTTTTTTTTTATTATTATTATTTTCTACCACAGACGTGGCCACACATTTACAATGCTAACCAGCATATATACATTTTCTTCTGTCCTCCATGGACAGGGTGAGAGATCTGTTGAACATATAGTTCAGGGATTTATTGACCACAGAAGGTGATTGTAGTGCTTTTTTTAAATTGCTAATCTACCCTACAGAAATGAATACATAGATACACAGAGTTACGTCTGCCCTGCATAAAGTGATCAATGTGTTCTGTACATAGTATCATTAATGTGCATTTACAAAGGTGAAATATAATTCTGATCAGCTTCCACATATACTTAATACACATACATACATATACATTTGCACACACACACACACACACTATATATATATATATATATATATATATATATATATATATATATATATATATATATATATATATATATAAATATATATATATATATATATATATATATATATATATATATATATATATATATATATATATATATATATGTTTCATTGAATATGACCGCATATTCTGTATTTATTATTTTCTGGTTTAGGGCTTCTATCCCTCTAACTATTTTCTTAGCATCAGGGCTTAATTGAAATAGGAGTTCTCCAAAACTCATTTTCGTACTTTTAAGGTGAAGAAAAGAAGTGATTTACTATAGAGTGTATTACACTTATTTGTATAATTTGCACGACGTTTCGAACCTCCATGGTTCATTCTCAAGTGAACAGATCTTACAATACTAGTTGATTTTATACCCGCATTAGGTCAGGTGATAATACAATGAAGGTGAAAACATGGGGGGATACATAAGGGATAAACATAGGGGCTGCAGAAGGCTTATTGGCCCATACGAGGCATCTCCTATCTAAACACAATGATTAATTCAGTGTAATTGGCCTGTTATGTTGGACATTGTCTTCTGTGTTGGCATCGATATGTTCTTGTCTTGTCCTTACTCTCATGGTGGGTAGAGTAAATAGTTCCGTGATTTGGGTGTTCATGGTAGGTCGCTCTATTCTTATGTGAATTGCCTCAAGAATTTGTAATCTTCTTGAATCTTGGGTTTTGTCTATTATGCAAGTATTCTTGTTCAACATTTCTCTTGTTAGAGTAATGTCATGGGCTTGTCTCATGTGATTCCTAGGGGCACCAGATTGAAGATGGCGATTGAAGATCAAACATGTTTCAATGAAACATGTTTGAAAGAAAACCTGCTGCCAGTATACACCAATATATATATATATATATATATATATATATATATATATATATATATATATATATATATATATATATATATATATATATATATATATATATATATATATATATGTCATACCTAGTAGCCAGAACGTCGTATTCGGCCTAAAATGCAAGGCCCGATTTGCCTAATAAGCCAAGTTTTCCTGAAATAAAATATTTTCTCTAATTTTTTTCTTACGAAATGATAAAGCTACCCATTTCATTATGTATGAGGTCAATTTTTTTTTATTTGAGTTAAAATTAACGTAGATATATGACCAAACCTAACCAACCCTACCTAACCTAACCTAACCTATCTTTATAGGTTAGGTAGCAGAAAAAGTTAGGTTAGGTTAGGTTAGGTAGGTTAGGTAGTCGAAAAACAATTAATTCATGAAAACTTGGCTTATTAGGCAAATCGGGCCTTGCATAATAGGCTGGGAAGTGCGTTCTGGCTACTAGGTACGACATATATATATATATATATATATATATATATATATATATATATATATATATATATATATATATATATATATATATATATATATATTATTAAATATGACCGAAAAAGTAAGATTAATAATTCTAACACGAATTTTCTCAATCTTTCGTACATTTCTTTTCACTGTTGGTGGTAATTCAAAAATCAATTCTCCAAAATTCATTTTTATTTCTAGTCTGACGCGACACTTGAGCGCGTTTCGTAAAACTTATTACATTTTCAAAGACTTTAGTTACACATACACAACTGAATAGAACTTACACATCTCCGATTTGTTTATATCTACATTTGAGTGAGGTGGATGGGGTGAGGTGGTATTTAATAGGGTATTAAATTCATCAACACAAGACAGAACACGAAACAATGGGTATTGAATAGAAGTGATTGTAGAAAGCCTATTGGTCCATATTTCTTGATGCTTCTATATTGGAGCGGAGTCTTGAGGTGGGTAGAATATAGTTGTGCATTAATTGGCTGTTGATTGCTGGTGTTGACTTTTTGATGTGTAGTGCCTCGCAAACGTCAAGCCGTCTGCTATCGCTGTATCTATCGATGATTTCTGTGTTGTTTACTAGGATTTCTCTGGCGATGGTTTGGTTGTGGGAAGAGATTATATGTTCCTTAATGGAGCCCTGTTGCTTATGCATCGTTAAACGCCTAGAAAGAGATGTTGTTGTCTTGCCTATATACTGGGTTTTTTGGAGCTTACAATCCCCAAGAGGGCATTTGAAGGCATAGACGACGTTGGTCTCTTTTAAAGCATTCTGCTTTGTGTCTGGAGAGTTTCTCATGAGTAGGCTGGCCGTTTTTCTGGTTTTATAGTAAATCGTCAGTTGTATCCTCTGATTTTTGTCTGTAGGGATAACGTTTCTATTAACAATATCTTTCAGAACCCTTTCCTCCGTTTTATGAGCTGTGGAAAAGAAGTTCCTGTAAAATAGTCTAATAGGGGGTATAGGTGTTGTGTTAGTTGTCTCTTCAGAGGTTGCATGGCGTTTCACTTTCCTTCTTATGATGTCTTCGACGAAACCATTGGAGAAGCCGTTGTTGACTAGGACCTGCCTTACCCTACAGAGTTCTTCGTCGACTTGCTTCCATTCTGAGCTGTGGCTGAGAGCACGGTCGACATATGCGTTAACAACACTCCTCTTGTACCTGTCTGGGCAGTCTCTGTTGGCATTTAAGCACATTCCTATGTTCGTTTCCTTAGTGTAGACTGCAGTGTGGAAACCTCCGCTCTTTTCCATGACTGTTACATCTAGAAAGGGCAGCTTCCCATCCTTTTCCATCTCGTAAGTGAAACGCAGCACGGAACTCTGCTCAAACGCCTCCTTCAGCTCCTGCAGATGTCTGACATCAGGTACCTGTGTAAAAATGTCGTCAACATACCTGCAGTATATGGCCGGTTTCAAGTTCATGTCGACTAAGACTTTTTGCTCGATGGTACCCATGTAGAAGTTTGCAAACAGCACACCTAGGGGAGAACCCATGGCGACCCCATCTACTTGCTTATACATGTGCCCATCCGGGCCCAAGAAGGATGCCTCTTTAGTACAAGCTTGGAGTAGTTTCCTTAGAATATTCTCTGGTATGTCAAGGGGAGTACAGGCTGGATCACGATACACTCTGTCGGCTATCATCCCGATTGTCTCGTCCACAGGTACGTTGGTGAACAGTGATTCTACGTCCAACGAGGCTCTTATCCCTGTGGCCCGTGTGCCCCGCAGTAAGTCAACAAATTCTTTTGGAGACTTCAGGCTGAAGGCGCAAGGGACATAAGGAGTCAGCAGGCCGTTGAGTCGCTTCGCCAGTCTGTACGTGGGTGTGGGTATCTGGCTAATGATTGGCCGAAGTGGGTTTCCAGGCTTGTGGGTCTTGACATTTCCATACGCATATCCAGGTTTATATTCCCCAATAATCTTTGGCAGGTGGAGTCCGGATTTCTTGGCGTTCACAGTTTCAATCAGTTTGTTGACCTTTGCTTTCAATTCGGCTGTAGTGTCCTTCGTTACCCTTTGGAATTTAGTTTGGTCAGAGAGTATGAGGTTCATTTTCGCCAGATATTCGTCTATTCGAAAGACGAATATCTGGCGAAAATGAACCTCTGCCAGTCACAGTATATCTGCTAGGCAGATATACTGTCCATAGGCAGTGGGACAAAGTCCACTGCCTATGTCTTTTAAAAAGTCAGTGGCTAGGTATATGCCTGCAAGTTCGGTTAAATGTTCTCGTTATCCAACCTGTCATTTTCTTGCAGTTGTGACGGGTACTTTATTGTGTTCTTTAAATGTAAGGTCTTCCGACATGAGTACACTCAAATCCTTTACATTGCCTTTTCGTTCTATGTTATGATTTGACCACGTACAAAATTGAGTTTTGTACGTGGTTTCTGTTTCCATATTTTAATTTTTTTCCGTAGCGCAGGAGATGAAACATATCTTTGTTAAACACCATATTAGTCTCAGTAGCCCATAGAAAGACCTGATTTACATGTGATTGGAGGTTTGCCGTGTCCTCTATGTTGTCTACTGTACCTGTCAATTTGTCTTGAAATATCTACCTAAGTCATCCTGTAGTCGTTTCGAGTCTTCGTCTTAATATCTTTTTGACACTCTTTTAGGGTATTATACATTTATGAATGTTTAAATATG
Source organism: Procambarus clarkii (assembly GCF_040958095.1). Taxonomy (NCBI): domain Eukaryota; kingdom Metazoa; phylum Arthropoda; class Malacostraca; order Decapoda; family Cambaridae; genus Procambarus; species Procambarus clarkii. The sequence continues at coordinate 26,649,421 of NC_091175.1, forward strand.
AATTAACGAAAGGACGATCATGTCTAGCTAATTGACTTTTGATCTATCTTAACACATTTGAGAAGTAGACTGGGAATTATTGTTATAATACATACCTTGAATTTAGTTTTTTTTTTATATTTCGACGTGAGTTATACAATAAGGAAAGTAGAGATTGATGGAGCCAGCGGTGGGTTATCTTGAGGTTATCTTGAGATGATTTCGAGGCATAGCGTCCCCGTGGCCCAGTCCTCAACCAGGCCTCCTTTTTATTACACACCCCCCCCCCCCCAGGAAGCAGCCCGTAGCAGCTGTCTAAGTCCCAGGTACCTATTTACTGCTAGGTTAACAGAGCCATCGGGGTGAAAGAAATTCTACCCATTTGTTTTCACCTCTACCGGGGATCGAATCCGGAACCTCAGGACTACAAATCCCGAGCGCTGTCCATTCAGCTATCAGGTCTTCTTAAACTGGACCAGGTCATAATAAGAGCAGTCTGTTCTCTTGATTTGCCACAACGTACAAAATAAGGTGCACTAAAACGCACGCGCCCAAGCCACCCACCTAACCTAACGAACCTACGCATTAAAAACGTGGATATTTATTATCCGCTACTATTCATAGAAGCCCTAATGTTTGTCCAGTGGGGACCACAGTGTACAGAATAAGGTGCAGTAGTTGAGAGGACGGGATGTACAAACTCCCTCTGAATTTGCCCGTATTGCCGAAAATGGACGTAATTTGAAAATTAAAAATAATTAAAAATAAATTTTGGATTTTTTCCAAAACTGCAAGTTAATGGTCCTCTGGTAGGTTTGGAGGCAGGAAGCTCTCCTAAGGTTTCAAAACGTCATGAAAACCGTTAATTGAAAGTTTCCTCTCCCAACATTACCGAGTAAGCCAGACGACTCAAAGAGAAAATGGGACAGGACATCACTTTCGTAACCCGATTTCATTTCAAATTACGTCCGTTTTTGGCCATAGTGCGCATACGAGCGAAAAGCGACGTTATATTAAGAGGACAGATTGGCTCTCACAGCTTAATGACTTCACGCATTCCAAGCTTAAGGAGAATCACGAATATTTGTTATATCTCAAGTCATTTCTTATAAAAAAAAATATGTCTGGAGACCAGAATGACCCCATCAACTTGTTTACTAAGAGCTGAACCAGCGAGCCTCTGGAGCCTTTCCAGAAAATCTATTGTGACAGTCCTCATCTTCTTCCCACTGGCGTTCATCTTCACTACTCTTTATTTAAACAATTTTTAAATATATATATTTTTTTTACATTTAGGCAGCAACACTTGCCACCTGCAGATCAAACACAACACCTGGTACAGCTCAGGTGGCAACACTTGTCACCTGTAGATCAAACACAACACCTGGTACAGCTCAGGCAGCAACACTTGTCACCTGCAGATCAAACACAACACCTGGTACAGCTCAGGCAGCAACACTTGTCACCTGCAGATCAAACACAACACCTGGTACAGCTCAGGCAGCAACACTTACCACCTGCAGATCAAACACAACACCTGGTACAGCTCAGGCAGCAACACTTGCCACCTGCAGATCAAACACAACACCTGGTACAGCTCAGGCAGCAACACTTGCCACCTATAGATCAAACACTACAACTGGTGCAGCTCAGGCAACCTTCTGTGTAAGATTTCATTTTCACACACACACTCATTTACCTCGAAGCATTTTGTTGGAAATTTCGAAACTAAATAGTAACTCCTAACAAATGCAATCATGTTAGGCAAAAACTAACACCAACCCGGTGTTAGTATTCAACCCGGTGAGTAGTCAACCCGGTGAGCCGGTCAGCCACCTCACCACTTGTTAAGAAGTACCTTGTGTCCGTGTTGACTTTTTACTAGCTTAATTTAGGCCTGATAATATTAGTTAATGTCATTTTGGTTACGAGGCGTGAGAAATACCCAAACAGGTGAGCGTCTCCCATTTATCTTATAACATCCAATGTCATGTTATATCTGTTATAGAAGTGGTTGTGACTCATACGTCAGGCTGTGTCCAACAGCCTGGTTGACCAATCCAGCAACAAGGAGACCTGGTCGACAACCGGGCTGCGGGGTCACAAGCCCCGAAATCACCTTAAGGTAACCCCAAGGTAATGTCAAGGAGGTGTTATTGCATCTTTTACGGTGTATTAATCATGCAGGTAACCTGTGACGACTTAAGGCACTGGCAACGAATCACTTGGTTCTACACGGAACACGCCCTGACGCCATAGTTGCTCGACTACGAGACGATGCGGATTATTGACGGACGATGCGCAGGAACAACCGTGGACATCTTCAAGAAAAAACTAGATAGTTTTCTCAAAGGAGTGCAGGACCAACCGGGCTGTGGTGGGTATGTGGGCTTGCAGGCCGCTCCAAGCAACAGCCTGGTGGACCAAGCTCTCACAAGTTGAGCCTGGTCTCGGGCCGGGCTTGGGGAGTATGTAAGTAATTATCAAAAGAAGGCACCAAACCGGGAAGTTTATGTAGCACCATCAAATGTGTGGAATAATCAGAGAGCGCTAAGTATCACCAAGGATGCCAATACGAGAACAGAAAGGCGAAACAGAACAGAACAGAAACAGAACAAACAAGGCGAATGATATCAAAAGTATCCAATTCACCAAGAATTCTATCAAGGGACAAGCGTCTGCAAGGGACAGTCGAAAACAAGACACATGCTTGTCCTGGAAGTCAGGACATTGAACAAGGATATGCACAACCGTAAGAGGGACAATGCAATTTGGACAAAAATGAGCAGAGCGGCGCTCCATTATGTGACCGTGAGTTAAGCGTGAATGGCCAATATGCAACCTCGCCAGAGCCGTTTCCCATCGCCGGTTACAGTGGAAGGAGAATAGCCATGAGGACATACTACTCTTAAGAGTTCGCAGTTTGTTACCAGTTACAGAAGACCAACAATCCCACCAACGGGTAAGGATGGAGAAATGAATAACTGGGTAAAAGTAGGAATAAGGAATACCTGTACGGGAGATGGGACAAGAGCGGACAGCTTCCCTAGCAGCAGCATCCGCACTCGTATTTAAAGAGACACCAATATGGCTGGGAACCCAGCAAAACTCAACTGACTTAAATTTACTGGAAATAAGAAAAAACCAATGCTGAATCTCGACAACCACTGGATGAACTGGATTAAAGGACCCGAGAGCCATGAGGGCACTACGAGAGTCAAAGACAACTACAAAGGAAGATTGAGAACAAGAAAGCAGGAGGCAAAGAGCATAGAGAATAGCATAAAGTTCCGCTGTGAAGATGCTAGTACCCGGAGGTAGGAAACACATATAAGTGCTGTCAGGAAAAACAAGACTAGCTTACACCGTCCGCAGACTTAGACCCATCGGTGAAGATGGAAACGGAGCGGAGTGCGAAGAAAAGTGCTCAAGGAAAAGGCGTTTCAGAACCGTAGGGGGCTAAAAGCTTTAGTGATGCTGGTTAAGGATGTACAAAACTTTGGAACGGGGACTCTCCATGGGGGCAAGGAAGGAACAACACGAGGAAAAATATTAGAAATACGAATTGAAAGAGAATCCTGTAAGCGAGATAACCGGACAGAGAGAGGGAGGTGGTGAAGAGGAACAGGAACCACAGGAGGGGTAAAGGTTAAAGCATGACAGAGGCGAGAGGAAGGATGTTGCAAGGACCGCCCAAGATAGGGAAGACAGTAGCGATCACGCGGTCCTAGAGAGATAGGAAGTCAGTGTCAACATACAAGCTGAGGACGGGAGTCGAACGAAAGGCACTAGAACTGAGGCGCAACCCAGTATGGTGCAAAGCATCTAGATGGCGAAGAGGAGAAGAAGCAGATGAGTAAGCAGGGCAACCATAATCAAGTTTAGACAGGACGAGAGAGGAATGTAAAGCGAGGAGAGTGCGCCTATCCACTCCCAAGAAGTATGGGACAGTACCTGAAGGAGGGTAAGGGCCTAAGAGCATTCAACTCGGAGGTAAGAGATATGGGGCGACCAAGTCAAACGAGTGTCAAAGATTAACCCCAAAAGCTTAGCGGAATCCTTGTACACTAGGGGGCGACCACGAAGTAAGCTTAATTTAATTAATTTGTCACCTGTTGATCTGCAGGTGACAAGTGTTGCTGCCTGAGCTGTACCAGGTGTTGTGTTAAAGATTAACCCCAAAAGCTTAGCGGAATCCTTGTACACTAGGGGGCGACCACGAAGAACGACACGCTTCTGAGTAAAAGTCATAACACAAGTCTTAGACATAGAGAACCTGAAGCCATGATTGGTGGCCCAAAATAACATGGCATCAATCACAAGTTGAAGCCGCCATTGAAGGAGAGGCGAATCCTCACACCGACAGCAAAGGGTAAGATCGTCAACATAAAGAACGGAGAAGACGCCAGAAGGAAGAGAGGAAAGAAGACCATTGAGGGCAACCAGAAAAAGAGTAGTGCTCAGAACACTACCTATGGGCACACCCTCGTATTGCTGAAAAGAGGCAAAGAGAGTGGTACCAAGCCTCACTCGAAAGGAACAACGAGTGAGGCTTTCTTTTTGGAGAAAGAGAGGAATATTGCCCCGAAGGCCAAAAGAATGAAGTTGAGACAGAATATGACATCGCCAGGTGATGTCTTAAGCCTTTTTCAGGTCAAAAAGGACGGCAACAACGGAGGTATTAGCAGCAAAAGCAATATGAATACAGACCTCCAAGTTCACCAGGACATCTGTTGTGCTGCAACACATGCAAAAACCAAATTGAGAAGGGGAGAGGTGGTGATAGTGTTCTAAGAACCACATCAGACGAACATTATCCATACGTTCAAAGAGTTTGCAGACACAACTCATGAGGGCAATAGGACAAAAGTCCTTAGGGAATGTCCCCCGAGACCCTGGTTTCTGAACAGGGAGGACAACGGCATCAAGCCAGTCCTCAGGGACTGACGACGACGACTCCCAGACCTGATTATACAGACTCAGTAAGTACTGAGATGTGCAGGGAGGGAGATGGCGAAACATCTCATAATGAATGCCATTGGAGCTACCATCATAGAACCGCAGAGGGCCAGGGCAAACTGAAGTTCAGAGAGAGAGAAGGGATCGTTATAGGAAAGTCTGAGATGAGTGCAGAAATCTAAAGGACGAGATTCAAAGACAGGTTTACGAAGAAGGAAAGATTGAATAAGATGAGAACCACAGCTATCAGAAGAAAAGTGGGAACCTAGTTCAGTCGCGACCTGCAATGGGTCCGCCATAAGAGTACCATGGAGGTGAAGGACCAGCGAGACATCGGGAACGAACTTACCTGCTATCTTGCGGACACGCTTCCAGATCTGCGGCAGAGAAGTTTCGGACGCAATGATGGAAACATAAGACTTCCAACCCTCACGCTTAGCTGTACAGATGGCCCTACGGGCTACCGCACTCGCCTTCCAAAACAAAACAAAAGAATCAGCCGTCTGCCGGCAGCGGTGTCTCTTCCAGGCTGCACGCTAAGCGGACAACCCGAGAACAGTCCACATTCCACCGGAGAACCCACTTCTGTGGGCTCCGAGAGGAAGAGCAAGGAGCGGAGGGCAGCGTGGTGTCATGAAACAGGAGGAGGGTGCAAGGGAGAGGCAGAAGGGAGAGGTCAGAGAGAGCAGCACTGAGGGTAAATAGGTTCCAGTCCGCCTTACCAAACTGCCCACCTAGGTAAGGAGAGGGGAGGGTGGAAAAAAGAAAAAGGTAACAAGGATGGGAAAATGGTCAGTGCCATGGAGGTCATCAAGAACTCACCACATGAAATCCAAGCAAAGAGTTGACAAGCAGAGAGAAAGATCAAGACAGGAAAGGGCTGCGAGTCCGACAGTCCAAATGAGTGGGCACACCAGAATTCAGACGAGACAGGGAAGAAAAGAGGATGAACATCAGGAGTGCCGGACCAACCAGGCTGTGGTGGGTATGTGGGCCTGTGGGCCACTCCAAGCAACAGCCTAGTGGACCAAACTCTCACAAGTCAAGCCTGGCCTCGGGCCGGGCTTGGGGAGTAGAAGAACTCCCAGAACCCCATCAACCAGGTATCAACCAGGAACGGTTCGAGAAGGCGACCCCGGGTGTTTGTCAGAACATCACCCCAGAAGTTATGTTGACAATTAAAAAAAACCAGCAGGAGCATAGGCTCCGGCAAGGAGTCCAGTAGGTGTTTAAGATCAGGAAGAGAAAGCGAGACATTTGGGGGGAGGAACAAACCATGTACCATTTACGCATTAGACACGTGCAGCAGAACATTGGAGAGGTGACAGAAAAAGTAGGGGAAGAAGGGAACATCAGAACAAATCAAGATGTTGGAAATTATCCAACCATAATACATCATTTTTGTATTATAATACATCATCCTTGTATTAACCCTAGTAATTACTAATCTTACTAATTCGTAGAATTAATCCAATTAATGTTTTCTATTACAATGCAGTATTCTGCCAAATCCTTCCTACTGCATATTCCGACATGTTGAAACATGAAATATCTCCACATTTTGTTGAATCTAAACAAAGTCCAATTAATTACCTGCTTGCTTGATGGGGTTCTGGGAGTTCTTCTACTCCCCAAGCCTGGCTCGACTTGTGAGAGTTTGGTGCAACAGGCTTTCGCTTGGAGCGGCCCGCAGGCCCACATACACATCACAGCCCAGTTGGTCCAGCACTTCTTGAAGTAAACAATCTAGTTTTCTCTTGAAGATGTCCACGGTTGTTCCAGCAATATTTCTGATGCTCGCTGGTAGGCCGTTGAACAACCTTGGACCTCTGATGTTTATACAGTGTTCTCTGATTGTGCCTATGGCACCTCTGTTCTTCACTGGTTCTATTCTGCATTTTCTTCCAGATCTTTCAATCCAGTACGTTGTTATTTTACTGTGCAGATTTGGGACCTGTCCCTCCAGTATTTTCCATGTGTATATTATTTAGTATCTCTCTCGTCTCTTTTTCTAGTGAGCACATTTGGAGAACTTTGAGACGATTCCAATAATTTAGGTGCTTTATCTCGTTTATGCGTGCCGTATATGTTCTCTGTATTCCCTCTATTTCAGCAATCTCTCCTGCTCTGAAGGGGAAAGTGTGTACTGAGCAATATTCAAGACGGGACAACACAAGTGATTTGAAGAGTACAACCATTGTGATGGGATCTCTGAACTTGAAGGTTCTCGTAATTCATCCTATCATTTTTCTGGCTGACGCAATATTTGCTTGGTTATGCTCCCTAAACGTTAGATCGTCGGACATCATTATTCCCAAATCCTTGACATGCTGCTTTTCTACTATGGGAAGATTCGATTGTGTTTTGTACCCTGTATTATGTTTCAGAGCCTCATTTTTGCCATATCTGAGTACCTGGAATTTATCACCGTTAAACATCATGTTATTTTCTGCTGCCCAATCGAAAACTTTGTTAATGTCTGTTTGTAGTTTTCAATGTCTTCAACAGAGGTAATTTTCATGCTGATTTTTGTATCATCTGCAAAGGATGACACGTGTTATGATCCCAGGCAGCCGAAAAACGAGTCTCCCCTTTGAGAATTATTCTATCAAGCCTGACCTGATTAGACGGTCAAGGAAATATAGAGGTGAAGACACAGATGTAAAATAGTTGGTCGGATTTGATGAACAATTTGAGATTATGGGCAGTGAATAAGAAAATAGATAAATGACTGGTTAGGAGATGTAGATAATTTGCTGGAGGCGTGAGGCTCGCTTCTGGAGGGCTTTGACCTCACTTGAGTGCCAGACATCGCAAAGGGAAGCCGTGCTCCGTTTGAGTTCCCGTCAGAAAGGAACCCTTAGTGATATATCTCCAAGAGAGGAGAAGTGTGCAGACATTCCAGCTGTGGAATTGAGCTGGGAATGTTGTGGTCTCAAGTCCTGGACGGCGAGGAGTGTTTATTAAGCCGCCCAGAGACATTATCGTGGGCCGTAGGAGTGCCCTGACCAGACTCCGTCAGAGGGAGGAGCGCCCTCGACTAGGCAATCTGTGGTAAGCACGATTTTAAGCTAGTCTGTAGCGATAACTTGTAGTTGGTCGTGTGCCCAGCGACAGTAGCAATGTTTATTGATAAGTTAGACATGTTTTGATAGGGCAGAAGGCCTAAAATAAGAGAGTGGAGAGGGAGGAACGTCTGCGAGGACGGAGCGACGTCCGTCTCCTCTGAGCGCTGGCAGGTGACTGAGGGAGCTCAGCTCCTGACGGTGGAGGACCCTCCCAGAGTGAGTGAGGACCGCCAGGCCGGGTGGAGCATGGACCAGCCCAAAACGGGGGAGTCCATTCACAGTATGTAGAGAGCAGATAGATGTTGGAGGCAAACATATTGTGTGTTTATTTTTGTTTATGTGTTTAAGGGGAAACATTTTTATTGGAGTGTCAATGGGTTGCAGGTTTGTCTTTGGGGGAGAAGTTGCTGAGAACTTCAAAGCCAGCACAGAGGGAGTAGTTGATGAAACTCCAAGATAGTGGAGGAGAGGACCTTGAGCTGTGAGGAGAAGCAGTGAAGAGGAGTGTCACGTGCTTCTGTAGAGGTGGTGAAGCACCATAGTTGCTCGAGGGAACTTCATGGTGTAGCAGCCAGGAGAGCTGTGGAGGACCCTAGCAGAAGTGGTGAAGCACCGAAGTGCTCAAGGAAGACTTCATGGTGTAGCAGCCAAGAAGTGCTGCAGAGGATCCTGGTAGATAAACCCAGAAGAACCTGAAGAGATCAGGGTAGTGAACTTCCAGATGTGGAAGGGAAGTTCTGGTGGATTACTTGTAGGGAGTTGATAGAGTGGTTGGTTGTCATTAGCGTGCAAGACGCAGTGAAAGGTGAGTGATTGTTTGCCATTCTTGTGCCGAGGAGTGTTTATACTGAAGTATAGAGTTACAGTCGTAGGCTGGATTACCTACAGATGTATGTGTTCTAGGACTGATAGGGTGATCGATTGATCATTGTTGTGTAACAAGGAACATTTATACTGATATATGTGTTATTGCATTCATACGCTGATTTTCCTTGTGCATGTTTATAGATATATATTCTCTTGGTGATAGTGCAACATTGTATTATAAGACTTGACCTACTTGAGGAAGTTGGTAATATTAGGTGGTGAATCAGGAGATAGGACACCACTCGATAAGCAGATGATAGAGTTTTGATGGTGTTGGAGTGCAACCTGACTGAAATAGTATAGAGTGTAGGATTCAGTATTATTATATGTGTGTATGTATTGTGTATGTGCTTTGTCCAGTAAATGTATTCAAATTTGCTGGTGTTTGCCCTTGTCCTAGTGAGGCTTCCCAGGATGTAGTAAAGAAGGAGAGAGAGAGAGAGAAAGAACCAAGAACCACCGCTGTGGACAGGGTAGGACGGAAAACTAATAAGTCAAAGGGGATTGAGATCATATCACATATGGAGAGAGTGGGGAGTCACAGCAGCTCGAGTGGGTGTGTGCATGTGACAACGAGGCTAAGTATTGGAGCAGCATCCACTAAACATGTGACGTTGAGCCCCTCTCCAAGAGCTAGAAGCGCCCAGTGTGATCTCCTGGTAAAGTATAAACACTCTACCGAGTTGTGGGTTGGGTTGTCCGTAAAGAAGGATCAACAACACAACACCACCAACCCACACTACAATACACGAAGCTGTGACTTGTATTTTTGTCTATATCTGATGTGAGAATAATGAACAGAAGTGGTGCAAGGACTGTACCTTGAAGTACAGAGTTTTTAACTGTGCTCGGACTCGATTTTACTTGATTGACTGTTACTCTTTGTGTTCTGCTCGACAGGAAATTGAGTATCCAGCGTCCTACTTTACCAGTTATACCCATTGACCTCATTTTGTGTGCAATCACTCCATGGTCACATTTGTTGAATGCCTTTGTAAAGTCTGTGTATATAATATCTGCATTCTATTTTTCTTCTAATGCCTCAGTGATTTTGTCATAATGGTCAAGTAGGTGTAAGAGGCATGATCTTCCTGCTCTAAATCCATGTTGGCCTGGATTCTGGAGGTCATTGGTTTCCACGAATCTAATGACCTGACTCCTGATCACTCTCTCAAATACCTTTATAAAGTGGGACGTTAGTGCAACTTGTCTATAATTCTTTGCCAATGCTTTGCTACCTCCCTTGTGTAGAGGGGCTATGTCTGCTGCTATCAGCGCATCTGGTATCTCCCCCGTGGCCAAGCTCTTCCTCCACACTATACTGAGTGCCTGTGCTACTGTCACTTTGCATTTCTTTATAAATATTGAATTCGATGAGTCCGGACCCGGGGCTGAGTGCATGGGCATATTGTCAATTTCTCTTTCAAAATCTGCTATGCTCGTGTTGATATCAGATATATTTACAGGTATTTGGATATCACATAAAGAAATTGTCCGAATCTTCCACTTTCATGCTGTGTATCGGAGTGCTAAACATGTCCTCATACTGCTTTTTTAGGATTTCACTAATTTCTTTGTCATCTTCAATATATGAACCTTCACTAATACGAATAGGTCCAATACTGGCAGTGGTTTTTGCTTTTGATTTAGCATATGCGAAGAAATAATTACTTTCCTTTATTAAGGATAATCATTTATTTAGTTGTTATATTTATATAGCATATTACTACTTACTAAACTCGCATATTTAGGTGAATTAACAACTACAGTGGAAAATATTGCAATGTAAAATAATTCTATATAATATTTCTCTTGTTCATTTGACGCAGTCTTAATAAGCTGACTTGCACTATGCAAAAATATGTTGCATCTTAATACATTTATTTGTGACATAAGTACTTGTCCTAATCCCTTACTTCCCTATTTAAATATGAGTAAATAAAATACTTTATGCTCAGGATTACTTTGGAGCGTTCTGCGCATGCGTATCTCAGCTAGGGAGGAAGGAGACTTGTACGCCATTAACAGAGTGCAGCAGAGAGAAGCATGCTTGCTCCTACACGAAGGAGACGACACCATATTAGCAGCGTGACTAGAGACACCACTCGTACTAGAGGCGCCATTGCAAGGATCTTGCTTAGTGTCATTTTATTTGCTCCCACAACCACGAGAGGTGTGCCACTTTATTTCGGCACATAACGGCAGTGTCCTGGAACTAATTAACTCTCCAGCCCGTAGTTGCTGTCTTAGCAACAGCAGTTCAGGACAGAGGATTGGAGTCGTTCCCTCGACCAACAGACACTTGGCCCTCAATTATTAATTCTCTATTTGTTATACTGTGATCACATTTAACATTTAGGCTAGTTGTAGTTAGGATGTGAATATACCAACAAAATCCAGTACGTTTACTCTCTAGCCGTATTCTGTAATTTATTTAGGAAGGTATATTCATTAATTTCTGTAGAAGAATTCTACAGTGCTGGATATATTAATTATTTTTCTTGTGGAAGAATTCCGCAGTATTAGATATATATCCTTCTTTCTTAATGTAGAAGATTTCTACATTGTAATTGCATTTCAGCTCCCGCGTCCACATCACGCAAGGAGTTAGGGTACCCACCTTCACGTGCAACAATTTGCCCGATGCAACACATCATCAGTAGAGTGTGGCCACCGATTTCACATCTCTTATTTTTACAGCTAAGCTGTTAACTATTGTTGTAGAAAAATGACCATTTAGTTACATTGATGATCTCCTGTTGAGATCATAGCTACTAACTCCTTTTGTGTCATATACTATTTCATATTACTGTAGTATATTGAGGTACATTTACCTCTAATGATTATTACATATAACCAATTTAATCTACATTCATATTATTATTACTCTGGCAAAGAACCAACGCGAGAATAATGCTAGGGATATATTAATCAATTAGCATGTAACACCCCCAGACAGAGAACCATGAGGGGGACCCTTCGAGACAGAATTTAAAGGAACAGTGGAGGAGACAGTGGGTGTGTCTGGGTCTAAGGCCTGGAAACGATTGTGAGACTGAGGAAGGTGGGAAGGATGAGGAGAGGAAGAACGCAACACACGAGCATAAGAGACACCAGCGAAAGGGGGGAGACGGCGAAGATAAACGTTCCCGGTGCTTCAAGGTGAGGACGGCTGCCTCAAGTTTGTAATATACACACGCGCGGGAGAAGGTAGGGTGGGCCTAACTGCAATTGAGGCAACGAGTCCGGGGAGAATGCACTCCGACTTAGTGACCTTCGTCCCTACACAAGGGACAGAGAGAGAGACAGTACTGGAGCACCAGAGGGCATCATGTCCAAACCTCCAGCACTTATTACAGAGCCGAGGAGAGGGAATGTACTCTTGGATGGAGCACCTGGAACAAGCAAGAATGAGAGAGGGTGGAAGGGTCCTACCATCAAAGGTAATCTTCAAAACCCAAGGGGGCTGACGGCGACGACCGTGAGGGGGACGAGTAAACGAGTGTACCTGGAGGACAGAATTGCCCTGGGCTTCCGAGGATATTCCGAATATCTTCGTGGCAGTCCTGTAGATTCCTAACACCAGTTGAAACATGGGATGGGAGGAGAATAGTGCCAACACTGGCATTCAACCGAGCGTTCTTGGAGATCCTAACAGGGGTCTCGCAAAGGCAGGATAAGGCGGCCAAGCGGGTGGCTGCATCCTAAGAAGGAGCAGCAATGACACGTGTACCGAGACGAATGGGGTTGAAAGTAACAGAGGCATCAACTGAATCTACAAGGTGCCTATGGAGCGAGAAATCGTCAGGAGGTGTAGAACCCAGAGGGAGCAGATCAAGGTATTTGGCTCACGAAGCGGGACCAAACAAGGCCTGGTACGCATCAGTACAAGAAGGGATCGAGCGAGTGCGGCCATGGCGTGGACGGCGTTGAGAACCCCCCAAAGAGAGAGAGGGGGTTAAAAGGCGCAGTTGTCATAATGAGAGTGAGCCATGCCAGGGGACGAGGTGGTCACAACTGGGGGCTTGTGGCTCGACCCAACCACAGAGGAAGGAGGAGAGCCGAGGGGAGTAGTCAGGAGGGTCAAAGGAGGAGCAAGGTCGGGACCCAATGCAGCGGGGGCTACAGAGCCTCGTCTTCCAACACGGTCCGACTCGGGGGCTTGGTTGCACACCCTACGAGCCCGAGAAAGTATAAGAGGAACAGAATGAGACATAAAACGAGAGGTCAGAGTTTCATTCACGAATGTGCCCCCACACCCACCACGGAGCCACAATTAGAGGCAGGACACCCAACAAGAGACATGATGCCAATCTTGCCGGGACCCCCCCTAGGGGTGCATCGTGGGTATACACCCCACAAACGCCACCTTAAGAACTATCAGTCCGTCGAGATCGGGTTCAGTGATGAAAGGGGGATTGACAATAAAAGGTTCCCCTCGCTCTCGACGTTGGGTACTACTGTTCTACGAGTGCAAGAGTATGCCTCCTCAAACACCCGGGCATCAAAACAAAAGAAGGCCGAGAGAATAATCTAAACAGGCAAAAGGTCAGCGGGAAATGACAATTAGAACGGAGAAAAGGGTGGGAGGGAGAAAAACGAAACATAAGGAAAAGTCGTCCAGCAGAATTTGTGAGGACAGCAGCAGGAGCACAAGGCCACAAAAGGACAGAGGACTGTCCCAAGGATCATCACACTCCGGCAGCCGCCCACCAAGCCCCCTCATGGCAGAAACGGGCCAGACAGGGAGGGCGGGGGGGGGGGGGGGCTTGGAGAATAGAAAAACTCCCAGAACCCCATCATGCAGGTATTTGATCAGGACATGTGTATGGCTTATTAAATAAGCAACAGTCTACAAAACAGCTAAGCTGTATTCTCCCTTTTTTAAATAACCCATTATTAGTTACTAGATAAACCTTTAGTAGTGTAATTAAACTAATTAATTAATTTCAATTATGATATCATTAAATAACCCCCCCCAAGTTTGTGAAGGGATGCTCCTAGCCGGATAATACAACCATACAGTCCACTAAGAAAATACAGTCCACTTAAATTAAAAAAAAATACTTAAGAAATAAATAAACTAAATAGTTAAACATTAAATAAATAAATGAATTCCTGTTGGGAGATTTTCCCCACACCACAGGATATTTTTTTTCATAATATATCAGATGTTTAAGACAAATTGTAAACTTTTACGTTAATATGCAAATTTAAATGTTGAAAAAAACTTTATCACTTTATTTTCCAAGTACAAGTGCGAATACTGTAGAGTTTTCAAGATGGCGTCTCGGCATCTTCCCCACCTTATCCAGAACAATTATTACCTCTATAAAGGGATCTGATGATAACAGGTGGGTGCAATTTGATCAACAATGACGCAATGTCTCCTGTCAATGTTATTTCTGCCCTAAGTGTTAGGGCAATAATCTTGATGTTAATGTTATTTATGCCCTAAGTAGAAATTTGAAAGTGAATACCATGGCATCATTTCCCTATGGAGCGCAGACACCGTTTATCATACAACTCTTCCTCTCGAACACAAGGAGGCGGGACCAATGAGCCAGAGCTCAACCCCCCGCAAGCACAGCTAGGCGAGTACAATATCGCATTTTGACCTATTAATCCCCTAAGGCCAAAAACTGGTGTACTAAAAATGACAGCGGCTCGCAAAATTGCCATGATGTCCCGTTTTCTATTTTAAGGTCCTTGGCTCAGCTAGGTTCGAGCAATTTAGTACATATGTTTATCGTCGTTGTGAGCGCTCGAGAGGATGGGCTGAACTATATAAAACACTATATTGAACAATATATTTATATTGAACAATATATTTATATTGAACAATATATTTATATTGAACAATATATTGAACATATTGAAACAATATATTGAACATTTGCAAACATGACCCTGGACGACAATAATAACGAACACAATGGTTATACCGTCAGCACCACGACATGTCTTAACACACAACTTACGCCAATACACCAAAGAGTGTATGCATACACTACACGACATCAATACAAGCAGCAGACCTTAAACCCGTGTAGTAAGACATACCCAGAATCACATATGGCCCGACCTGACGAACCGATGCCTTAAACGCAGACACCTGGGGCCAGATTCATGAAGCAGTTACGCAAGCATTTACGAACCTAGGGCCAGATTCACGAAGCAGTTATGCAAGCACTTACGAACGTGGGGCCAGATTCACGAAACAGTTACGCAAGCACTTACGAACCTGGGGCCAGATTCACGAAGCAGTTACGCAAGCACTTACGAACCTGTCCATCGTTTCTCAATCTTTGGCGGCTTTGTTTACAATTATTTAACAGTTAATGAGCTCGGAAGCACCAGGAGGCTGTTTATAACAATAACAACAGTTGATTGACAAGTTTTCATGTTTGTAAACTGTTTAATAAATGTAACCAAAGCCGTCAAAGATTGAGGAAAGATGTACACGTTCGTAAGTACTTGCGTAACTGCTTCGTGAATCTGGCTCCAGGTCGTCAGCCAGCAGCTCCACACACAGACAAGGACACACGCAGACAAGGACACACGCAGACAAGGACACACACAGACAAGGACACACACAGACAAGGACACACGCAGACAAGGACACACACAGACAAGGACACACACAGACAAGGACACACACAGACAAGGACACACACAGACAAGGACACACACAGACAAGGACACACACAGACAAGGACACACCATAGAGCCTGGACACACACAGACAAGGACACACCATAGAGCCTGGACACACACAGACAAGGACACACCATAGAGCCTGGACACACACAGACAAGGACACACCATAGAGCCTGGACACACACAGACAAGGACACACCATAGAGCCTGGACACACACAGACAAGGACACACCATAGAGCCTGGACACACACAGACAAGGACACACCATAGAGCCTGGACGCACACAGACAAGGACACACCATAGAGCCTGGACACACACAGACAAGGACACACCATAGAGCCTGGACACACACAGACAAGGACACACCATAGAGCCTGGACACACACAGACAAGGACACACCATAGAGCCTGGACGCACACAGACAAGGACACACCATAGAGCCTGGACACACACAGACAAGGACACACCATAGAGCCTGGACACACACAGACAAGGACACACCATAGAGCCTGGACACACACAGACAAGGACACACCATAGAGCCTGGACGCACCTGCAGGTAAGACGGGAGAATGTACCCGGAGCGGGTCACCAGCTCCAGCTCCAGCACGATGGAGTCCTCAGTGGTCTCGGAGCCGTCGTGGACGTAGGCGACGCGGTCGTTGTTCAGGTCCAGCAGGGTGAAGATGGTGTCCTCGGGACGACGCCAGATGTGTACGTCAAGACGTCCTCGCGACGGTCGCGTGATCACGTGGAAGAGAACGCCGGACTCCCGGACGCCATACTGTGGAGGGTGAGAGCAGTGTGAAGGCCAGGGGACTTCCTCACATCATAATGGTGAGAGTGAGAGTAGTGTGAGGGACAGAGGACTCCCTCACACCCTACTGGTGAGAGTGAGATCAGTGTGAGGGCCAGAGGACTCCCTCACACCCTACTGGTGAGAGTGAGAGCAGTGTGAGGGCCAGAGGACTCCCTCACACCCTACTGGTGAGAGTGAGAGCAGTGTGAGGGCCAGAGGACTCCCTCACATCATACTGGTGAGAGTGAGAGTAGTGTGAGGGCCAGAGGACTCCCTCACACCCTACTGGTGAGAGTGAGAGCAGTGTGAGGACCAGAGGACTCCCTCACACCCTACTGGTGAGAGTGAGAGTAGTGTGAGGGCCAGATGACTTCCTCACATCATACTGGTGAGAGTGAGAGCAGTGTGAGTCACAAGAGTGGACGACAGCCACATAATATTAGCACTGTCAACATGTTAGAGTTGCAACACAAATGGAAATGCATAGAAAACTTCTTTAATGAAAGCAAGACTACGCCATGAATAAAAAGAAAAGATACCAATAGCCATCAAGAAATTTGTCTAGTTTGTTATTACAAACTCATCAATTATTCATGAACAAGTTTAAAACAAACAAATCTTCATGCATTGCCTACTGACTAAAATACATGTATTCAGTGGTTTATTGGCTCAAAGAGATAACTGAACAGTTCATGGATAACTATATAGACGAGAACCCAAAATTATTAAATATATTCTTTCTAATAAAACACAACAAAAGACAAAAGGAAGGGGGAGTGGTAGGAATAAAAGCACACACAAACTGTACTGGAAGGGACCTAAACATTCCCTGTAATGTGTGCTTTCCTCCGAGGCTAAGGGTCCCCTTCTTCCAGGCAGAGGTGGTACTCCCTTCCTTATTATTTTCAGAAACTATGTCTGGACTCTTCACGACTCTTGACACTGGAGGGTGTGATACCAATGCGAATACACAGTATATCGTCAGCAGTGAATAGTGAACTGCACTGACACTATAACTTTGTCAGTACAATGCAGTTCTAGCTTTGAGACAGACTGAGAAGCGACATAGAGCTCAATCATTACTGTAATGTGACACTTTGTAACCCTTGACACAACTCTTTTTACCCGACGCTCAACACATGCTGACACAGTGTCATTTGACCCACAATGGTGATCGCCTGACACGCGTGCAAGGGGTCAACACCCTCAAGAATGATGACCCCTACAAGTATACACAAGCCTCCCCCCCCATAATAACCCCCCATGGAAGCAACAGGCACCATGATGCACGAGCAGGCACCATGATGCACGAGCAGGCACCATGATGCACGAGCAGGCACCATGATGCATGAGCAGGCACCATGATGCACCAGCAGGCACCATGATGCACCAGCAGGCACCATGATGCACCAGCAGGCACCATGATGCACCAGCAGGCACCATGATGCACCAGCAGGCACCATGATGCACCAGCAGGCACCATGATGCACCAGCAGGCACCATGATGCACCAGCAGGCACCATGATGCACCAGCAGGCACCATGATGCACGAGCAGGCACCATGATGCACCAGCAGGCACCATGATGCACGAGCAGGCACCATGATGCACCAGCAGGCACCATGATGCACGAGCAGGCACCATGATGCACGAGCAGGCACCATGATGCACGAGCAGGCACCATGATGCACCAGTAGGCACCATGATGCACGAGCAGGCACCATGATGCACGAGCAGGCACCATGATGCACCAGCAGGCACCATGATGCACCAGCAGGCACCATGATGCACCAGCAGGCACCATGATGCACGAGCAGGCACCATGATGCACGAGCAGGCACCATGATGCACGAGCAGGCACCATGATGCATGAGCAGGCACCATGATGCACCAGCAGGCACCATGATGCACGAGCAGGCACCATGATGCACCAGCAGGCACCATGATGCACCATGATGCACGAGCAGGCACCATGATGCACGAGCAGGCACCATGATGCACGAGCAGGCACCATGATGCACGAGCAGGCACCATGATGCACCAGCAGGCACCATGATGCACCAGCAGGCACCATGATGCACCAGCAGGCACCATGATGCACGAGCAGGCACCATGATGCACCAGCAGGCACCATGATGCACGAGCAGGCACCATGATGCACGAGCAGGCACCATGATGCACCAGCAGGCACCATGATGCACCAGCAGGCACCATGATGCACCAGCAGGCACCATGATGCACCAGCAGGCACCATGATGCACGAGCAGGCACCATGATGCACGAGCAGGCACCATGATGCACCAGCAGGCACCATGATGCACCAGCAGGCACCATGATGCACGAGCAGGCACCATGATGCACGAGCAGGCACCATGATGCACCAGCAGGCACCATGATGCACCAGCAGGCACCATGATGCACCAGCAGGCACCATGATGCACCAGCAGGCACCATGATGCACCATGATGCACCAGCAGGCACCATGATGCACCAGCAGGCACCATGATGCACGAGCAGGCACCATGATGCACCAGCAGGCACCATGATGCACGAGCAGGCACCATGATGCACCAGCAGGCACCATGATGCACCAGCAGGCACCATGATGCACCAGCAGGCACCATGATGCACCAGCAGGCACCATGATGCACGAGCAGGCACCATGATGCACCAGCAGGCACCATGATGCACGAGCAGGCACCATGATGCACGAGCAGGCACCATGATGCACGAGCAGGCACCATGATGCACCAGCAGGCACCATGATGCACCATGATGCACGAGCAGGCACCATGATGCACCAGCAGGCACCATGATGCACGAGCAGGCACCATGATGCACGAGCAGGCACCATGATGCACGAGCAGGCACCATGATGCACCAGCAGGCACCATGATGCACCAGCAGGCACCATGATGCACCAGCAGGCACCATGATGCACCAGCAGGCACCATGATGCACCAGCAGGCACCATGATGCACCAGCAGGCACCATGATGCACGAGCAGGCACCATGATGCACGAGCAGGCACCATGATGCATGAGCAGGCACCATGATGCATGAGCAGGCACCATTAACCTTGTATTATCTCGCGCAATAGCTTTAGTTCATTGGACTTGTTAGCAGACCATTAACCTTCATATTTATCTTGCGTTGTGTCACTCTTCCAGATGATCAGGAGTCTCCTGCTGAGTGTACTGGACTGGTGAGTGTACCGGACTGGTGAGTGTACAGGACTGGTGAGTGTACAGGACTGGTGAGTGTACTGGACTGGTGAGTGTACTGGACTGGTGAGTGTACTGGACTGGTGAGTGTACTGGACTGGTGAGTGTACAGGACTGGTGAGTGTACTGGACTGGTGAGTGTACTGGACTGCTGAGTGTACAGGACTGGTGAGTGTACTGGACTGCTGAGTGTACAGGACTGGTGAGTGTACTGGACTGGTGAGTGTACTGGACTGGTGAGTGTACCTGACTGGTGAGTGTACTGGACTGCTGAGTGTACCTGACTGGGGAGTGTACTGGACTGGTGAGTGTACAGGACTGGTGAGTGTACAGGACTGGTGAGTGTACAGGACTGGTGAGTGTACCTGACTGGTGAGTGTACTGGACTGCTGAGTGTACCTGACTGGTGAGTGTACTGGACTGGTGAGTGTACTGGACTGGTGAGTGTACTGGACTGGTGAGTGTACTGGACTGCTGAGTGTACCTGACTGGTGAGTGTACTGGACTGGTGAGTGTACTGGACTGGTGAGTGTACCGGACTGGTGAGTGTACCGGACTGGTGAGTGTACCTGACTGGTGAGTGTACTGGACTGGTGAGTGTACTGGACTGGTGAGTGTACAGGACTGGTGAGTGTACAGGACTGGTGAGTGTACAGGACTGTTGAGTGTACAGGACTGGTGAGTGTACAGGACTGGTGAGTGTACTGGACTGGTGAGTGTACTGGACTGGTGAGTGTACTGGAGTGGTGAGTGTACAGAACTGGTGAGTGTACAGGACTGGTGAGTGTACTGGACTGGTGAGTGTACTGGACTGGTGAGTGTACAGGACTGGTGAGTGTACAGGACTGGTAAGTGTACTGGACTGGTGAGTGTACTGGACTGGTGAGTGTACAGGACTGGTGAGTGTACAGGACTGGTGAGTGTACTGGACTGGTGAGTGTACAGGACTGGTGAGTGTACAGAACTGGTGAGTGTACTGGACTGGTGAGTGTACTGGACTGGTGAGTGTACTGGACTGGTGAGTGTACTGGACTGGTGAGTGTACAGGACTGGTGAGTGTACTGGACTGGTGAGTGTACTGGACTGGTGAGTGTACTGGACTGGTGAGTGTACTGGACTGGTGAGTGTACAGAACTGGTGAGTGTACAGGACTGGTGAGTGTACAGGACTGGTGAGTGTACTGGACTGGTGAGTGTACAGGACTGGTGAGTGTACAGGACTGGTGAGTGTACAGGACTGGTGAGTGTACAGGACTGGTGAGTGTACTGGACTGGTGAGTGTACTGGACTGGTGAGTGTACTGGACTGGTGAGTGTACTGGACTGGTGAGTGTACAGAACTGGTGAGTGTACAGGACTGGTGAGTGTACAGGACTGGTGAGTGTACCGGACTGGTGAGTGTACCGGACTGGTGAGTGTACCGGACTGGTGAGTGTACCTGACTGGTGAGTGTACTGGACTGGTGAGTGTACAGGACTGGTGAGTGTACAGGACTGGTGAGTGTACAGGACTGGTGAGTGTACAGGACTGGTGAGTGTACAGGACTGGTGAGTGTACAGGACTGGTGAGTGTACTGGACTGGTGAGTGTACTGGACTGGTGAGTGTACTGGACTGGTGAGTGTACTGGAGTGGTGAGTGTACAGAACTGGTGAGTGTACTGGACTGGTGAGTGTACTGGACTGGTGAGTGTACAGGACTGGTGAGTGTACTGGACTGGTGAGTGTACAGGACTGGTGAGTGTACAGAACTGGTGAGTGTACTGGACTGGTGAGTGTACTGGACTGGTGAGTGTACTGGACTGGTGAGTGTACTGGACTGGTGAGTGTACAGGACTGGTGAGTGTACTGGACTGGTGAGTGTACTGGACTGGTGAGTGTACTGGACTGGTGAGTGTACTGGACTGGTGAGTGTACTGGACTGGTGAGTGTACAGAACTGGTGAGTGTACAGGACTGGTGAGTGTACAGGACTGGTGAGTGTACTGGACTGGTGAGTGTACAGGACTGGTGAGTGTACAGGACTGGTGAGTGTACAGGACTGGTGAGTGTACAGGACTGGTGAGTGTACTGGACTGGTGAGTGTACTGGACTGGTGAGTGTACAGGACTGGTGAGTGTACAGGACTGGTGAGTGTACAGGACTGGTGAGTGTACTGGACTGGTGAGTGTACTGGACTGGTGAGTGTACTGGACTGGTGAGTGTACTGGACTGGTGAGTGTACTGGACTGGTGAGTGTACTGGACTGGTGAGTGTACTGGACTGGTGAGTGTACAGGACTGGTGAGTGTACCTGACTGGTGAGTGTACCGGACTGGTGAGTGTACAGGACTGGTGAGTGTACAGGACTGGTGAGTGTACAGAACTGGTGAGTGTACTGGACTGGTGAGTGTACTGGACTGGTGAGTGTACTGGACTGGTGAGTGTACTGGACTGGTGAGTGTACTGGACTGGTGAGTGTACTGGACTGGTGAGTGTACTGGACTGGTGAGTGTACTGGACTGGTGAGTGTACTGGACTGGTGAGTGTACAGAACTGGTGAGTGTACAGGACTGGTGAGTGTACAGGACTGGTGAGTGTACTGGACTGGTGAGTGTACTGGACTGGTGAGTGTACTGGAGTGGTGAGTGTACAGAACTGGTGAGTGTACAGGACTGGTGAGTGTACTGGACTGGTGAGTGTACTGGACTGGTGAGTGTACTGGACTGGTGAGTGTACAGGACTGGTGAGTGTACAGGACTGGTGAGTGTACTGGACTGGTGAGTGTACTGGACTGGTGAGTGTACAGGACTGGTGAGTGTACAGGACTGGTGAGTGTACTGGACTGGTGAGTGTACAGGACTGGTGAGTGTACAGGACTGGTGAGTGTACTGGACTGGTGAGTGTACAGGACTGGTGAGTGTACAGGACTGGTGAGTGTACTGGACTGGGGAGTGTACAGGACTGGTGAGTGTACTGGACTGGTGAGTGTACAGGACTGGTGAGTGTACTGGACTGGTGAGTGTACTGGACTGGTGAGTGTACTGGACTGGTGAGTGTACTGGACTGGTGAGTGTACAGGACTGGTGAGTGTACAGGACTGGTGAGTGTACAGGACTGGTGAGTGTACAGGACTGGTGAGTGTACTGGACTGGGGAGTGTACAGGACTGGTGAGTGTACAGGACTGGTGAGTGTACAGGACTGGTGAGTGTACTGGACTGGTGAGTGTACTGGACTGGTGAGTGTACAGGACTGGTGAGTGTACAGGACTGGTGAGTGTACAGGACTGGTGAGTGTACAGGACTGGTGAGTGTACTGGACTGGGGAGTGTACAGGACTGGTGAGTGTACAGGACTGGTGAGTGTACAGGACTGGTGAGTGTACAGGACTGGTGAGTGTACTGGACTGGGGAGTGTACAGGACTGGTGAGTGTACAGGACTGGTGAGTGTACAGGACTGGTGAGTGTACTGGACTGGTGAGTGTACTGGACTGGTGAGTGTACAGGACTGGTGAGTGTACAGGACTGGTGAGTGTACAGGACTGGTGAGTGTACAGGACTGGTGAGTGTACTGGACTGGGGAGTGTACAGGACTGGTGAGTGTACAGGACTGGTGAGTGTACAGGACTGGTGAGTGTACAGGACTGGTGAGTGTACTGGACTGGTGAGTGTACTGGACTGGTGAGTGTACAGGACTGGTGAGTGTACAGGACTGGTGAGTGTACTGGACTGGGGAGTGTACAGGACTGGTGAGTGTACAGGACTGGTGAGTGTACAGGACTGGTGAGTGTACAGGACTGGTGAGTGTACTGGACTGGTGAGTGTACAGGACTGGTGAGTGTACAGGACTGGTGAGTGTACAGGACTGGTGAGTGTACAGGACTGGTGAGTGTACTGGACTGGGGAGTGTACAGGACTGGTGAGTGTACAGGACTGGTGAGTGTACAGGACTGGTGAGTGTACAGGACTGGTGAGTGTACTGGACTGGGGAGTGTACAGGACTGGTGAGTGTACAGGACTGGTGAGTGTACAGGACTGGTGAGTGTACAGGACTGGTGAGTGTACAGGACTGGTGAGTGTACAGGACTGGTGAGTGTACAGGACTGGTGAGTGTACTGGACTGGTGAGTGTACAGGACTGGTGAGTGTACAGGACTGGTGAGTGTACAGGACTGGTGAGTGTACTGGACTGGGGAGTGTACAGGACTGGTGAGTGTACAGGACTGGTGAGTGTACTGGACTGGGGAGTGTACAGGACTGGTGAGTGTACAGGACTGGTGAGTGTACTGGACTGGTGAGTTAAATCTACCTGAGATTTATAAAACTGTATTCTACCTTCTTTTCCTTAATCACAAAGGTTCGCATGATTATTCACATAGAGTATTTTTTTGTTTGTTTGTATTTCTACTAGTCCCATTTGTTGTGCATCGTTCAGTGAATGATGGATTCTGACTCCAGTGTCATTTTCTTACTTAATCTGCTGCAAGGTAATGTTGTTAATTTAGTAGTTGTGACGTGGATGCAAGATCTTGGAATTTTCTATATTAAAAACCATTTGCCAGTCTTCTGACCATTTATGGAATCCATTTCTGGAATTCAGACCTTTGTAAGGCATTAATATCATTTTCACTAACTACTTTACCATAAATCTTAGTGTTATCTGCAAATTTGATGCTGTGGTTTGTAATATTCTCATCTATCTTGAGGTTATCTTCAGTTATCTTGAGGTGATTTCGGGGCTTAGCGTCCCCGCGGCCCGGACCTCGACCAGGCCTCTTCCTTTATGTCATTGATGTATATGACAAAAAGGATTTGCTACAAAATAGATCCCTGTGATACCCTACTCATCACATTTCTTCCGTCAGACTTATTCCCGTTTAGCACGACCTTATGGTTTCTTTGTTTTAACCATTGTTTTACTCATTCTAGTATTCTGCCATTTATTCCATGTGACTATAATTCCTTTCTGCTTAGTAATCAGAGCTATTTTTACTGTGTCATCTATCTAGTTCCTTTTCTTTTCTTTTCTCTCTCCTTTTTGGCCCATATTTGTGAAAGAGTTCAGTAATGACCTTGAAACTTTTCCACGATACCTCCAGGACTTTCTTGATTTCCTTCTAGATTGTATATTTTAGTGCTTTTAAGACGATCTCAATAATTAAGGTGCTTTATCGCGTTTATGTATGACGTATGTACTCTGTACTCCTTCTATTTCAGCAATCTCTCCTGCTCTGAAGGGGGAAGTGAGTACTGAGCAGTACTCAAGACCGGACAGTACAAGTGATTTATATAGTACAACCATTGTGATGAGATCCCTGGATTTGAAGGTTCTCTTAATCCATTCTGTTATTTTTCTGGCTGACGCAATATTTGTTTGGAATATTTATATTTGTTCCTTAAATGTTAGGTCGTCAGACGTCATTATTCCTATATCCTTCACATGTTGCTTTCCTACTATGGGCAGACCTAATTGTGTCTTTTAATTTGAATTTGGTTTAAGGTCTTAATTTTTCCCTACCTAAGTAATTGAAATTTATCACTGTTAAACATCATGTTATTTCTCTTGCCCAATCGAACTTAATATCAGCTGGCAATTTTTCAGTGTCTTCTACACAAGTAATTTTCATGCTGATTTTTGTGTCTTTGCAAAAATGACACAAAGCTGTGATTTGCATTTTTGTCTATAACTGATATGAGAATGAGAAAAAGCAGTGGTGCAAAAACTGTGCCCTGAGGTACAGTGCTTTTCACCGTGCTTGGATTTAATTTTATTTAATTGACTTTTTACTCTTTGTGTTCTGTTAGACACGAAACTGAATATCTATCGCCCTACTTTACGTATTATTCCAACTAATCTCATTTTATGTGGTTTCAATCCATGTCACACTTATCAAATGCCTTTGAAAATGTCGATGTACACCACATCTGCATTTTGCTGTTCTTCAAATGCTTCCTATATTTTGTCATAGTGATTAAGTAACTGCGAAAGGCATGACTTTCCTCCTCTAAATTCATGTTGACCTGGGTTGTGGAGGTCACTGGTCTCCACGCACTGGGTTGTGGAGGTCACTGGTCTCCACGCTACTGGTGATCACACTCCTCATCACACTTTCGGTTTGTTTAATTACGTGTGACGTTAGTGCAACTTGTGAATATGTTTTAGTCTGATACCCACCTTCACCCACTGACACCACCACTAATGCTTAGTACCCACCATCACCCACTGACACCACCACTAATGCTTAGTACCCACCTTCACCCACTGACACCACCACTAATGCTTAGTACCCACCATCACCCACTGACACCACCACTAATGCTTAGTACCCACCTTCACCCACTGACACCACCACTAATGCTTAGTACCCACCATCACCCACTGACACCACCACTAATGCTTAGTACCCACCTTCACCCACTGACACCACCACTAATGCTTAGTACCCACCTTCACCCACTGACACCACCACTAATGCTTAGTACCCACCTTCACCCACTGACACCACCACTAATGCTTAGTACCCACCTTCACCCACTGACACCACCACTAATGCTTAGTACCCACCTTCACCCACTGACACCACCACTAATGCTTAGTACCCACCTTCACCCACTGACACCACCACTAATGCTTAGTACCCACCATCACCCACTGACACCACCACTAATGCTTAGTACCCACCATCACCCACTGACACCACCACTAATGCTTAGTACCCACCATCACCCACTGACACCACCACTAATGCTTAGTACCCACCATCACCCACTGACACCACCACTAATGCTTAGTACCCACCATCACCCACTGACACCACCACTAATGCTTAGCACCCACCATCACCCACTGACACCACCACTAATGCTTAGTACCCACCATCACCCACTGACACCAATATTACTACTTACCACCCACCTTCACCCACTAACACCACCCACCTTCACCCACTAACCCCACCCACCTTCACCCACTAACACCACCCACCTTCACCCACTAACACCACCCACCTTCACCCACTAACACCACCCACCTTCACCCACTAACACCACCCACCTTTACCCACTAACACCACCCACCTTTACCCACTAACACCACCCACCTTCACCCACTACCACCACCCACCTTCACCCACTAACCCCACCCACCTTCACCCACTAACACCACCCACCTTCACCCACTAACACCACCCACCTTCACCCACTAACACCACCCACCTTTACCCACTAACACCACCCACCTTTACCCACTAACACCACCCACCTTCACCCACTACCACCACCCACCTTCACCCACTAACCCCACCCACCTTCACCCACTAACACCACCCACCTTCACCCACTACCACCACCCACCTTCACCCACTAACCCCACCCACCTTCACCCACTAACACCACCCACCTTCACCCACTACCACCACCCACCTTCACCCACTAACCCCACCCACCTTCACCCACTAACACCACCCACCTTCACCCACTACCACCACCCACCTTCACCCACTAACCCCACCCACCTTCACCCACTAACACCACCCACCTTCACCCACTACCACCACCCACCTTCACCCACTACCACCACCCACCTTCACCCACTAACACCACCCACCTTCACCCACTACCACCACCCACCTTCACCCACTACCACCACCCACCTTCACCCACTACCACCACCCACCTTCTCATAGTCGAGGACGAGGTTAAGATGGTCTGAGGTGATGAGCGCCTGGCCGCCCTCCTGCACCTCCATGGGCGTCAGACTCAGCACCTGCACACAACAATGTGACATGATGAACCAACCGTTTAACTCCGGGGAGGAGAAAAGGAATATTATAAGAATGACGGTGGACAGTGTCATGTAAATATAAGTCAATATATATATTCCAGGATATATTACTCTAAATGTCTTATGATAATTTATATTCTACTCCAGTTATGGCTATAAACTAGGGCACAGAACACAGGTTAAGCCATAGACAATAAGAGAAGGGAGTGAGCGTACCTCGAGATCAAAGGGCAGAGTAGTTTTGGTGAAGACCTTGTAGGCGGTGGTGAAGTTCTGGCGCACGCAGAGGGCCAGGTCGCACTCGCACTTGAACCCGTCAGTGCCTTCCTGAAGGCAGCGGCTGCCATCCACACAGGGGTTCTTGAGGCATGGGTACGCCCACTGGCACTCGGCCTTGATGCCCTGGGTGATCTGGGCGTCCCGAATGCTCAAGCTTTTCTCCCCTACACTCACGCTCTGGATGCAGCCCTCGAGGCTGTAGGGGAGAGAGAGAGAAGCAGTAATTACACCAACGCACATCACCATATATACGTGTTCAAGGCGCGCACACTGCCATACTAATGAATATGGCGAGGGGGAGAGACACCAGAGCTGGCAACTTCGTTAATATGACTTAATCACCATACACACCTCATCTCCATATATACTAAGCGAAGACGGCGGGTGCTGATAAAGGCATTAACTCCATTAATCTTCCGCATCAACACATAACCCAAGTCTGGGAGGGTAAACTTTGGTGGAGAGGAGAGGAGAGGCGGCGAGAGACAAGCAACAACATCACGTCACAACACCACCATGGCATGCCGGCGGGAATTAATGAAATGGAAAGGTGCGTGGGGGAGGAGCCGCCAATGGCACTGGAGCAAGATTAACACAGTAGAGAATGATGGTAATGCAGACCCGGCACACCTC
Source organism: Procambarus clarkii (assembly GCF_040958095.1). Lineage (NCBI taxonomy): Eukaryota > Metazoa > Arthropoda > Malacostraca > Decapoda > Cambaridae > Procambarus > Procambarus clarkii. Next base: position 26,677,646 of record NC_091175.1, read on the forward strand.
TGCCCTCTATATACCAGTATACCTCCTCCCTCTATATACAAGCACACCTCCGCCCTCTATATACAAGCACACCTCCGCCCTCTATATACAAGCACACCTCCGCCCTCTATATACAAGCACACCTCTGCCCTCTATATACCAGTATACCTCCGCCCTCTATATACAAGCACACCTCCGCTCTCTATATACAAGCACACCTCCACCCTCTATATACAAGCACACCTCGGCCCTCTATATACAAGCACACCTCCGCCCTCTATATACAAGCACACCTCCGCCCTCTATATACAAGCACACCTCCGCCCTCTATATACAAGCACACCTCGGCCCTCTATACACAAGCACATCTCCGCCCTCTATATACAAGCACACCTCTGCCCTCTATATACCAGTATACCTCCGCCCTCTATATACAAGCACACCTCCGCCCTCTATATACAAGCACACCTCTGCCCTCTATACACAAGCATACCTCGGCCCTCTATATACAAGCACACCTCCGCCCTCTATATACAAGCACACCTCCGCCCTCTATATACAAGCACACCTCTGCCCTCTATATACCAGTATACCTCCGCCCTCTATATACAAGCACACCTCTGCCCTCTATATACCAGTATACCTCCGCCCTCTATATACAAGCACACCTCCGCCCTCTATATACAAGCACACCTCCGCCCTCTATATACAAGCACACCTCCGCCCTCTATATACAAGCACACCTCCGCCCTCTATATACAAGCACACCTCCGCCCTCTATATACATGCACACCTCCGCCCTCTATATACAAGCACACCTCCGCCCTCTATACACAAGCACACCTCCGCCCTCTATATACAAACACACCTCGGCCCTCTATACACAATATATATATATATATATATATATATATATATATATATATATATATATATATTGTGTATAGAGGGCCAAATATATATATTATATATATATATATATATATATATATACATATATATATATATATATATATATATATACAAACAAGCCTGAATGGTCCCCAGGACTATATGCAACTGAAAACTCACACCCCAGAAATGACTCGAACCCATACTGCCAGGAGCACTCTGCTGGCGTACAGGATACCTTAACCTCTCACACCCCTTCTGAGGTGTGAGTTTTCAGTCGCATATAGTCCTGGGGACCATTCGGGCTTGTTTGCATTTGTGTTCCTCAAGTGTGCCCCAAAGAATGAGGTGATTTGATAAAATACCATGCCCAAGATTACCAACCGAGTGCCGGCGGGGGAATGGGAATTAGCCTAGGCTACCATCCTCTTTTGTCTGGCCGTGATGGTCGAGCGGTTAAGGGATCCTGTACTCCAGCAGAGTGCTCCTGGCAGTATGGGTTCGAGTCACTTCTGGGGTGTGAGTTTTCAATTATATATATATATATATATATATATATATATATATATATATATATATATATATATATATATATATATATATATTAATACAAAGTCCCGAGTATAGTTTAACATTTTAATAACGCTTAGATTTTCGCTCTATAAGCATTATTCTTCGTGATGAAATATTCTTTTGAATAATACAAAGTATTTTTATGGAGAGTTATAATGAGGTATAATAAGCATAATAATAATGTAGTAAGTGGAACACTTCAAGTTTAACTTTTAAAAGTATATAAAAGGTCTTTGATGTGACGTGATTAATTGATGTGACGTGATTAATTGCGTGACTCTATTAGATGGACATCATAATATTATGCATCATATAGGATGTCTGCCTGCAGCAGTATGATATTATGCATCATATAGGATGTCTCTGCCTGCAGCAGTATGATATTATGCATCATATAGGATGTCTGCCTGCAGCAGTATGATATTATGCATCATATAGGATGTCTGCCTGCAGCAGTATGATGTTATGCATCATATAGGATGTCTGCCTGTGCAGTATGATATATAACCAACATACTCTAGATGCGATGCTGTATTATGGGCCACACCAACAAAGCTATCTGGGGATGTGGTCAAGAGTCGCGCTTCATGTAATCAACCGCTGGACGATTAATAACTTACCGATCAACAAGCAACTACAGTATACTTATGTCTCAACTCTCAGCGTATATAAACTGAGAAGCAGAGTATATACGCTGCGATCCGCACACCTTGTGGTATATACGTGTTGCTGTCCTCTTCCCTTGTGGAGTATGTCTCGCAATGAATTTATTAAAGATGGTTATCACAGAGAACGGGTTACTCTAGGAGCTGGTTGGGCATTCCCGGGGGCATCAGTGCCCCGGTGGCTGTACTCACCTATTTGTGCTTGCGGGGGTTGAGCTCTGGCTCTTTGGTCCCGCCTCTCAACCGTCAATCAACAGGTGTACAGGTTCCTGAGCCTACTGGGCTCTATCATATCTACACTTGAAACTGTGTATGGAGTCAGCCTCCACCACATTACTTCCTAATGCATTCCATTTGTCAACCACTCTGACACTAAAAAAGTTCTTTCTAATATCTCTGTGGCTCATTTGGGCACACAGTTTCCACCTGTGTCCCCTAGTGCGTGTGCCCTTTGTGTTAAACAGCCTGTCTTTATCTACCCTATCAATTCCCTTGAGAATCTTGAATGTGGTGATCATGTCCCCCCTAACTCTTCTGTCTTCCAACAAAGTGAGGTTTAATTCCCGTAGTCTCTCCTCGTAGCTCATACCTCTCAGCTCGGGTACTAGTCTGGTGGCAAACCTTTGAACCTTTTCCAGTTTAGTCTTTTGCTTGACTAGATATGGACTCCATGCTGGGGCCGCATACTCCAGGATTGGTCTGACATATGTGATATATAATGTTCTGAAAGATTCCTTACACAAGTTTCTAAAGGTCGTTCTTATGTTAGCCAACCTGGCATATGCTGCTGATGTTATCCTCTTGATATGAGCTTCAGGGGACAGGTCTGGCGTGATATCAACCCCCAGGTCTTTCTCTCTGACTCTTGAAGTATTTCATCTCCCAAATGGTACCTTGTATCTGGTCTCCTGCTTCCTACCCCTCTAACAGCCATTTGTTCGACCATTCCTGTGGGACTCCACTGGTGACCACGCCAATCTGAGGTCTCACCCCTCACTGTAACTCTCTGCTTCCTATTGCTTAAGTACTCCCTTATCAACTGGAGCACCTTACCAGTTACTCCTGCCTGTCTCTCCAGCTTATGTGGTACTGTGTCAAAGGCTTTCCGACAATCCAAGAAAATGCAGTCCGCCCATCCTTATCTTTCTTGTTTAATGTTTGTCACTTGGTCGTAGAACTCTATTAACCTGTAAGGCAAGATTTACCCTCCCTGAACCCATGTTGACGGGTTGTCACGAAGTCCCTTCTCTCCAGATGTGTTACCAGGGTTTTTCTCACGATCTTCTCCATCACCTTGCATGGTATACAAGTTTAGGACACTGCTTAACGACGTGGTTTACGACCACGTGCCCCCTTGCCATGGTGTGGACGACCACGTGCCCCCCTTGCCATGGTGTGGCCGACCACGTGCCCCCTTGCCATGGTGTGGCCGACCACGTGCCCCCTTGCCATGGTGTGGCCGACCACGTGCCCCCTTGCCATGGTGTGGCCGACCACGTGCCCCCTTGCCATGGTGTGGCCGACCACGTGCCCCCTTGCCATGGTGTGGACGACCACGTGCCCACTTGCCATGGTGTGGACGACCACGTGCCCCCCTTGCCATGGTGTGGCCGACCACGTGCCCACTTGCCATGGTGTGGACGACCACGTGCCCACTTGCCATGGTGTGGACGACCACGTGCCCCCCTTGCCATGGTGTGGCCGACCACGTGCCCACTTGCCATGGTGTGGCCGACCACGTGCCCCCTTGCCATGGTGTGGACGACCACGTGCCCACTTGCCATGGTGTGGACGACCACGTGCCCACTTGCCATGGTGTGGACGACCACGTGCCCCCCTTGCCATGGTGTGGCCGACCACGTGCCCACTTGCCATGGTGTGAACGACCACGTGCCCCCCATGCCATGGTGTGGCCGACCACGTGCCCCCCTTGCCATGGTGTGGCCGACCACGTGCCCACTTGCCATGGTGTGGACGACCACGTGCCCCCCTTGCCATGGTGTGGCCGACCACGTGCCCACTTGCCATGGTGTGGACGACCACGTGCCCCCCTTGCCATGGTGTGGCCGACCACGTGCCCCCCTTGCCATGGTGTGGACGACCACGTGCCCACTTGCCATGGTGTGGCCGACCACGTGCCCACTTGCCATGGTGTGGACGACCACGTGCCCACTTGCCATGGTGTGGACGACCACGTGCCCACTTGCCATGGTGTGGCCGACCACGTGCCCACTTGCCATGGTTTGGCCGACCACGTGCCCCCTTGCCATGGTGTGGACGACCACGTGCCCACTTGCCATGGTGTGGACGACCACGTGCCCACTTGCCATGGTGTGGACGACCACGTGCCCACTTGCCATGGTGTGGACGACCACGTGCCCACTTGCCATGGTGTGGACGACCACGTGCCCACTTGCCATGGTGTGGACGACCACGTGCCCACTTGCCATGGTGTGGACGACCACGTGCCCACTTGCCATGGTGTGGACGACCACGTGCCCCCCTTGCCATGGTGTGGCCGACCACGTGCCCACTTGCCATGGTGTGGACGACCACGTGCCCACTTGCCATGGTGTGGCCGACCACGTGCCCACTTGCCATGGTGTGGACGACCACGTGCCCCCCTTGCCATGGTGTGGCCGACCACGTGCCCACTTGCCATGGTGTGGACGACCACGTGCCCACTTGCCATGGTGTGGACGACCACGTGCCCACTTGCCATGGTGTGGCCAACCACGTGCCCCCTTGCCATGGTGTGGCCGACCACGTGCCCCCTTGCCATGGTGTGGACGACCACGTGCCCCCTTGCCATGGTGTGGACGACCACGTGCCCCCTTGCCATGGTGTGGACGACCACGTGCCCCCTTGCCATGGTGTGGACGACCACGTGCCCCCCTTGCCATGGTGTGGCCGACCACGTGCCCACTTGCCATGGTGTGGACGACCACGTGCCCACTTGCCATGGTGTGGCCGACCACGTGCCCACTTGCCATGGTGTGGACGACCACGTGCCCCCCTTGCCATGGTGTGGCCGACCACGTGCCCACTTGCCATGGTGTGGACGACCACGTGCCCACTTGCCATGGTGTGGACGACCACGTGCCCACTTGCCATGGTGTGGCCAACCACGTGCCCCCTTGCCATGGTGTGGCCGACCACGTGCCCCCTTGCCATGGTGTGGACGACCACGTGCCCCCTTGCCATGGTGTGGACGACCACGTGCCCCCTTGCCATGGTGTGGCCGACCACGTGCCCCCCTTGCCATGGTGTGGACGACCACGTGCCCACTTGCCATGGTCTGAGACAGCCACACAGCCCCGGTAAAGCCTCAAATAAGAAACAAAACAAAAAACCCGAAGTCAACTGAGAAAACACAGAACACCACGAAGAATAAACCAACAAACTGACATAAAAGATATCCTTCACAAATACATGCATACACCCTTTCCTTTTTTCCCGAACAGGTTATAAGGTAGAATTCAAACTCTGCACTAACCTCTTGTCACCATTCTTGGCCCCCTGGCTGACAGCTCGGGCTTGCCTGTTGACCTCCACTCCCCCGATGAAGAGGTAGCCGGAAAGGTCAAAGAACTTGTTCTCGCCAACGTGGGTTGGCTGGTCCTCGATGTGGTCGTCGACGTTAAGTTCCATGTAGGCAGGCTTGAAGTGGGCCTCCAGCTTGTGCCACACTCCGTCACTGATGAAGATGGAGCTGCGGGAGGAACACATGGAACAATATATTCACTGAGGGAGGGAGAGAGAGAGAGAGAGAGAGAGAGAGAGAGAGAGAGAGAGAGAGAGAGAGAGAGAGAGAGAGAGAGAGAGAGAGAGAGAGAGAGAGAGAGAGACAGACAGAGAGACAGAGAGAGACAGAGAGACAGAGAGACAGAGAGAGAGGGGGGGGGAGGGAGAAAATTTGGCAAAACAAAGTAGACGGGGAAAACAAGACTGGGTTTAACCGAGGTCAAATCAACAGTGCAGCTGTGGATCACTATCACAATCGTGAATCACTATCACAACCGTGAATCATTATCACAACCGTGAATCACTATCCAAGTGCTTGCGTAACTGCTTCGTGAATTTGGCTCCAGGCAATCACCAAGGAAAGCTGACAAGAAGTAAGGCAGTAGAATTCTTCTCTGGCAGTAGAAGAACTATCGAAATCCTCTACAGGTAATTTACAGGAAGCTGAAATGTATTTGTAATGATGCTGATCCTTATAGGTACCTGCTAGAATTATATATTTTGTTTATATTCTATTGAAACATTTCCAAGATGGAGAGGCTGTTAATTCATCACAATACATCTGTAACGTCTTTAAGAGTATAAAGAGTGCGTTGGTGAAGCTGGAGGAGTGAGACGTAAGATTACATCTGAAGAGTTGTTGTTGAAGATTCACCTACTGGCAACAGTAAGTTCCAAGTAGCACGGGCTAGGGTGAGCCCGTAGTGGACTTACCAGGCACAGGAGCGGGGCAAGTAGCACGGGCTAGGGTGAGCCCGTAGTGGACTTACCAGGCACAGGAGCGGGGCAAGTAGCACGGGCTAGGGTGAGCCCGTAGTGGACTTACCTGGCACAGGAGCGGGGCAAGTAGCACGGGCTAGGGTGAGCCCGTAGTGGACTTACCAGGCACAGGAGCGGGGCAAGTAGCACGGGCTAGGGTGAGCCCGTAGTGGACTTACCTGGCACAGGAGCGGGGCAAGTAGCACGGGCTAGGGTGAGCCCGTAATGGACTTACCTGCCACAGGAGCGGGGCAAGTAGCACGGGCTAGGGTGAGCCCGTAGTGGACTTACCAGGCACAGGAGCGGGGCAAGTAGCGCGGGATAGGGTGAGCCCGTAGTGGACTTACCAGGCACAGGAGCGGGGCAAGTAGCGCGGGCTAGGGTGAGCCCGTAGTGGACTTACCAGGCACAGGAGCGGGGCAAGTAGCGCGGGATAGGGTGAGCCCGTAGTGGACTTACCAGGCACAGGAGCGGGGCAAGTAGCGCGGGATAGGGTGAGCCCGTAGTGGACTTACCTGGCACAGGAGCGGGCAGTAAATCTGATGATTGATGAAGATTAAGCCACCCAAGAGGTGGCACGGGCATGAATAGACCGTAAAAATGTGAAGAGTTGTTGTTGTTAAAGATTTAGCTGCTCAGGACGAAGTGTCCATGTAGCACGGGCTATGGTGAGCCCGTAATAAAATCTGAAGAGATGCTGGACATGTTATAAAGTGGCCCAGAGGTGAGGTGCGTGACTGGCAGTACCCAGGTCGAGGGTTCGAATCCCTTCAATACAAAAAAAGGTGACACGGGGAAGTTAATGGCATCACGGAAATCTTAGCTTCCATGTGGAGCATCAATTTCTTTATCATATTACAAAAGAGGGTAATTGTACACCAGAAAGTAAGGACAACCAAGACTGTACAGTGATGTATACCAACTTGATTGTTGACCGTACAAGACAGCCATTATACTATATAACACTTGGAAGGGGTCAGGATAAGGATTTGCGATGGGACGGGGGGAAGGAATAGTGCCCGAACACTTATGGACGGTCGGGGATTGAACGCCTGAGAACAACATATACTGTATAAAAATACATGAACTATAGTAGGTACAAGGGTATAAGTGTGTACACGGTATATAATGAAGAGTGTATGTGTACAGGGTATATAATGAAAAGACTGTATGTGTACAGGTTATATAATGAAAAGTGTATGTGTACAGGTTATATAATGAAAAGTGTATGTGTACAGTTATATAATGAAGAGTGTATGGTACAGGGTATATAATGAGGACAGGCTAAGTCATAGTACAGGGCATAAGATGAGTTTAGCGTAAATGATGTGCATAAGGTATATAAAGTGAACAGGGTATATATATATATATATATATATATATATATATATATATATATATATATATATATATATATATATATATATATATATATATATATATATATATATATATATAACTGAAAACTCACACCCCAGAAGTGACTCGAACCCATACTCCCAGAAGCAACGCAACTGGTATGTACAAGACGCCTTAATCCACTTGACCATACAAGATCATACTACAAAGAATGAGGTGATTTGGTAAAATGCTATGCCCAAGATTACTATCCGAGTGCCGGCGGTGGGGTGGTTCAAATAGCCTCGGCTATCACCTCATTATGTCCGGTCGTGATGGTCAAGTGGATTAAGGCGTCTTGTACATACCAGTTGCGTTGCTTCTGGGAGTATGGGTTCGAGTCACTTCTGGGGTGTGAGTTTTCAGTTGCATATTGTCCTGGGGACCATTCAGGCTTGTTCGCATTTGTGTTCCTCACGTGTGCCCCAAAGAATGAGGTGATTTGGTAAAATGCTATGCCCAAGATTACTATCCGAGTGCCGGCGGTGGGGTGGTTCAAATAGCCTCGGCTATCACCTCATTATGTCCGGTCGTGATGGTCAAGTGGATTAAGGCGTCTTGTACATACCAGTTGCGTTGCTTCTGGGAGTATGGGTTCGAGTCACTTCTGGGGTGTGAGTTTTCAGTTGCATATTGTCCTGGGGACCATTCAGGCTTGTTCGCATATATATATATATATATATATATATATATATATATATATATATATATATATATATATATATATATATATATGAATAGGTGAACAACTTGACATATAAGGCGTCAAGAATCTATAATGAGGATTGTATTTCAGTGAGAGGTGCGGGAGAAATAGGTGGACCTATGAGATAAATATTTACATTACACATACATAAATTATGCCAATTATACATAACGTTATTCATAAATTTACACATAGAGTATGCCAGCATTTATATCCGGATTCACTGTCCGGGCAGACGACTGATTTATGAACATATTTCGTCGTATAACATTAAGTAAAACTCATTACAAATGTGAAATCATTTTCAAAAAGAAGTTTCTAATAATATTTAAAAACAACAAAATTACACTCAAATGAATGTTGAAACGACAAATAAATAAATAAATATTATATATATATTATATATATGCGTGTGTGTGTGTGTGTACCTGTTGAGGCCGACAGCTCCATTGCCTTTATCGAGGATGAGCCTGAGGTGACCCTCATAGATCTCAAGGGCGATAAAATCGGATCTGTAGGAGGAAGAAAGACAGTAGTTATTACCTAGATGAGAGCCAGGCTAAAGCTGTTTCTTGAAAGCTGTAGTCATGAACGAACTCTGGTCTGGACCTCATTGTTTATAACCATCTCTGTCTTAAAGAAATATATTGATCCACAGAGCACTAGTTAAGGAAGTCAAGCAAGAGCTTTCGTTGTTCTGGGTACAGGCACAATAACATGTAACACAATGATATAAAAATATATTTAAAATATATAGGGCTTAGTATAAGGCATCCAACCCATAAATCTGAAACTAAAGGAATTTTCGACGTTTCGGTCCGTTACTTATTGATAACGGTCCAGGACAGAGCGAAACATCGCCAGTACTTTGATTTTTAGATTTGTGGGTTGGGTGTCGTGCTCTAATGCTCTTCCCACTCTCATAGCTTACATATATACACCTCTATGTATAGTATCCATAGAGGATAAAATACCTCCAACATTTATGTAAACCAAGTCATACAATGGGCCACAACAAACAATATGAAGTCATTGTTAACTCTTAGTATATAACCACTTACTGGTTATATACCAAGAGTAAGGCGAAGAAATTAAAACTTGAACCAAAGTTAAACCATTCCACAAAATACAACTGTGAGATTAAACCTTCAACCGCATTAAAAACACTCAAACCATTCCATAGATCAGAAAGAAAACTTTCAAGAACTGAGACTTATCCTGTCGGAAAACATTATAATTAAACAAAAATGCTTTGATCTCTAGTGCAAAAAAAAAAAAAAATCAACGAAGTAAAAAAAAGAAAATGTCAAGGCAATGTTAACATTATTAAAACCATTATGCTCTCTAGACTGGATCTGTAAGGTGTTAACTGCTTCATTAGAACCTAAGGAACTTGTTAATTTGGAGACTGTGCAGTAGAGTACATTAATGCACGAATATCTTCGATAAAAAAAATACCGAGAACGCTTAAAATGGGATGTACTGTATTCTGTGGAAAGCAGGTGAAAGTGATCCGTAATCTACAGATTGTTAATATTCCTTGCAAGACCTGGATTCGTAATTTTCAGGAGAAATCACCAAGCCGTTACGACTATATTGCTTAATGTTAAGAAAGCTATAACCAAGCTGTTCTTAATGTTGTGCCCATCACTCTGGAAGCACGATAGAATGAACAAGATATTCTTGTTCATACGCACATAACAATTTAGAGGTGGAATAAGTGCACTAAGATATAAATATATATCCCATAAGGCCTCATGGCGTATCACCCTCACTCTGAACAGAAGAGAAACTGCCAGCAAACCCCCATTGTGTTCAAGAAGGAACTTGATAACCATCAACAGCAGTAACCTGATCAACGAGGCTAGAAACTCTATATTGATCTGAGAGCTACAAGCAGCAACATTTTATATGACCAAACCTTCCGCCAGGATGCTGGCCGAGGGGTCACTGGCCCCGGAACTAAGACCAGAACATCAAACGTTAAATAGTGTCAATAAAATGCCTGAAGTTCGACTACTACTACGATGTAAACAAACATCTGAAGTTGAGCGAGTAATGGATGACACAATTCTCATGTTCAATTGAGATGAGAAAACGTTCATTCTCGGCTTTTTATCAGAGAAAACTGTCTGATGGGATCAGTAACTTAGGAATTACCTGGATGGTGGCCCGGTGTTATAGAGAAGTAGTGCGTGTTCTGACTGCGTCTTGATCTCCATCTTGATGGATCCTCCCGTCCTGGGGTAGGAGTCCTGGAAGGCCACGTACGCTCCGGGTTTGATGAAGCTGATAGCCACGTCAGGGGTGGCATCGAACTCCTCCGAACACTCCCACTCGACTCCATACACCTGCGACGACTTGGGGTCCTCCTGCACCTCCCGGAGGACCTCCAGCCCGTTGTACATCACCTGTAGGAGGTAGGGGAGTGGTTATTGTGGTACCTGGTAGTGGTTGTGGGTGGTGAGTGTTGGTACCTGGTAGTGGTTGTGGGTGGTTATTGTGGTACCTGGTGATGGTTGTGGGTGGTTATTGTGGTACCTGGTGATGGTTGTGGGTGGTGAGTGTGGTACCTGGTGATGGTTGTGGGTGGTGAGTGTTGGTACCTGGTGATGGTTGTGGGTGGTGAGTGTGGTACCTGGTGATGGTTGTGGGTGGTGAGTGTTGGTACCTGGTGATGGTTGTGGGTGGTGAGTGTGGTACGTGGTGATGGTTGTGGGTGGTGAGTATGGTACCTGGTGATGGTTGTGGGTGGTGAGTGTTGGTACCTGGTGATGGTTGTGGGTGGTGAGTGTGGTACCTGGTGATGGTTGTGGGTGGTGAGTGTGGTACCTGGTGATGGTTGTGGGTGGTGAGTGTTGGTACCTGGTGATGGTTGTGGGTGGTGAGTGTGGTACCTGGTGATGGTTGTGGGTGGTGAGTGTGGTACCTAGTGATGGTTGTGGGTGGTGAGTGTTGGTACCTAGTGATGGTTGTGGGTGGTGAGTGTGGTACCTGGTGATGGTTGTGGGTGGTGAGTGTGGTACCTAGTGATGGTTGTGGGTGGTGAGTGTGGTACCTAGTGATGGTTGTGGGTGGTGAGTGTGGTACCTAGTGATGGTTGTGGGTGGTGAGTGTGGTACCTAGTGATGGTTGTGGGTGGTGAGTGTGGTACGTAGTGATGGTTGTGGGTGGTGAGTGTGGCAGACAAATATTAGTGACACTGAAGCATATTGGGCATCATTACAATATATTATCCTATATTATACAACAAGAAGGATCATGAACCTACAACCTATCCACTTCATTATACAGTATTGTAGCGTAGTACACAGAGCTGAAGTACACATAGTAGCAGTGTACTGTGAAGTATTACGCAGTGGTGTAAGCAGGGGGGGGGAGGGGGACTCACCTGGTCCAGACAGCCGCGGAAGTCGTCGAGGAGTCCCAGGAAGACCTCAGTGAAGTCACCCATCCCGCCCAGGAAGACCCCGTAGTGGATGTTGAGCTCGTGGAACCTGCCCGGGAGGGTGATTCTGGGGGCACAGGAGAACACCACTGATTATGGTGGTTGTGGTGGTGATGGTTGTGGTGGTGGTGGTGGTGGTGGTGGTGATGGTGGTGGTGGTGGTGGTGGTGGTGGTGATGGTTGTGGTGGTGGTGGTGGTTGTGGAAGAAGGTGGCTACGGTGGTGGTGGTGGTGGTGGTGAAGGTGCTAGTGTGGTGGTAGTGGTGGTGGCAAGAGACTGGTATTTGGGTCAAGGAGAGGGAAATGGTTGATAAGCAGGCACAGTGAGGGGTATTAACATCGCTAGAATTAATCACTAACTACTAGGAGAGCAATTCCAACTGAGCAGAATGGAAGTCATGATAATGTTATCCACATTCAGTTACATCATTAGAACACAGCTCTGTGGTTGAGCAGGACCTTGCAGGTCACACAGAGAGTAAGATGTCTAGATATCTTCTTTCTCTTTCTAGATGAATGGCTTTGTAAACTATTTTCAACTGGCCTCCTGATAGGCCTAGCAGCGCATTCGCCATTTTACAACGGAAAAGTAGGTAGTATTGCATAGAATAGAGGGATCATGACCGAGATGGAAGGGTATGATTGACAGTTGAGAGGCCTATAGGCAAGGATATAAGCATAGGGAAATCCTTTGGGATATTTGAGGTTAGTCATTGCTGATGTAAGTGCTTCATTCATAATGATGTACTGCCAGGAATCTTAGCGAAGTATCCAGAGTTTGCTTACTGTAGGTGCAGCCTGCACATGACTGTAAAGCTGCCGCCCAGTTGGGTGGGTGTGGAGCACATGACTGTAAAGCTGCCGCCCAGTTGGGTGGGTGTGGAGCACATGACTGTAAAGCTGCCGCCCAATTGGGTGTGTGTGGAGCACATGACTAAAGCTGCCGCCCAGTTGGGTGGATGTGGAGCACATGACTGTAAAGCTGCCGCCCAGTTGGGTGTGTGTGGAGCACATGACTGTAAAGCTGCCGCCCAGTTGGGTGGGTGTGGAGCAAGACTAGTAACTGTGTGACTCACCACAGATATAAAGTGCCTTGTATAGTGACTGTTGTGAGCCTCTTGTTGAAACACGTGTGATATAAAAAGACCATGGATATGTATATGTATTTGTATAAATGATTGTATATATATGTACATGTGTATGTAACATTACAAATTGTGTAACTTGCGTCAAAAGATTGTCACTTGCTCAGCTAAACGAACTCTGGGGTTCAGTTCCTGAACCCATTATGTGTCTCTATAACCCTTTCCACTAGTGCCTACGAGATGGGGTATGGGGTGCATAATAAAGAAACTGAATTGAATGATGTGAAGGCGATTCACGGAGTTAGTAGAAGGTGGTCTGGGATGACTGAGAAAATAATGTGCAACACCTCTACCCAATCACATGTCTTTCACAAAGCTTAATGTTAAAACTAGAACAAATCTACCCATAACCTCTTTACATAGTACAAATACTCACATATGTAAACATAACATACCAGAACAAAAGCAGTATTAGAGATTATAATTGTCAATACAAAAGTGCAGCTTTCTCACCTCCATCGAGTACAGGATCACAGCCAAAACATCTCTCTCTCTCTCTCTCTCTCTGCACGACACAGGTGGTAATGGTAACAATATTATCAATATAATGTGCACAGAGACTGCTCGCCCGCCAGCTTTTTATGCCATACTGATGAATTGATGCCTCGGAAAATGAAAACATCAATGTGATATTGGTCAAAGCGAATCACCTCTTTCATCAGCTTGTTTGGAGGCCCAGACTATCAAAAGTATGACACGCCAATTAAGAACAAACATTGATACAGACAAATTGTCCTGAAATCGTCCCATTCATGTATAAAACGTGTTTGTAAACTGAGCCAAGCGACATACAGAAACTAAAAATACGAGGATAAAAACATAGCGCACACGACGCCTGCTCATAGACAGGAAGTTAGGTCATGGACAGGAGTCTAGGTCATAGACAGGAGTCTAGGTCATAGACAGGAAGTTAGGTCATGGACAGGAGTCTAGGTCATAGACAGGAGTCTAGGTCACAGACAGGAGACCTGGTTAAAGACAGGAGACCTGGTTAAAGACAGGAGACCTGGTTAAAGACAGAAGGCCTGGTCAGACACAGGTCAGACCAGGAGGCCTGGTCATAGCTCAAAACTGTCAATAAATACTGACTACGCCGCGATGGAAAAAAGAGGCACAGATACCTACTTGATGGGGTTCTGGGAGTTGTTCTACTCCCCAAGCCCGGCCCGAGGCCAGGCTTGACTTCTGAGAGCTCGGTCCACCTGGCTGTTGCTTGGAGCGGCATGCAGGCCCACATACCCACCACAGCCCGGTTGGTCCAGCACAAACCTCCTGAAGTGTGACAATTAAGTGCCAGGATATTACTCATCAAGTCTTTCGTCAAATTCCTGAATGTTTGTCGCTGGCGTAGAGTCTCCCTCCAACTTGAGAATTATCATCAACAGATATTATCGCTAATTGATGTACGTTGCTTCTGAACGTTTTGTGTTTAGTTCTGGAACAATGACACGGGGGGGGGACCTAACGGCTGAGTGGACAGCGCTCGGGAATCGTAGTCCTAATGTTCCAGGTTTGATTCCTGGTAAAGGCGGAAACAAATGGGCAGAGTTTGTTTCCTGTTTCCTGTTTGTACCTACTTACTCCCCAGTAAATAGGTACCTGGGAGTTAGACAGCTGCTACGGGCTGCTTCCTGGGGATGTGTAACAAAAAAAGGAGGTCTGGTCGAGGACCGGGCCGCAGGGACGCTAAGCACCGAAATCAACTCAAGATAACCTCAAGATGGGTTGCCCTGTAAGACAGTGTACACCTTGCAAGAATATGTACACTCTGGAACACTGTACGTCACTGTTAGCTTTGGATACCCAAAAGTTATCAGTTCAGATTTGAGAGGAAAGATAGGTTCAAGAATGGGAGGTCAGCCTATACTTAGTTCTGCTTGCGGGGGTTGAGCACTGGCTCGTTGGTCCCGCCTCTCACCTGTCAATCATCTGATAGGAGTCAATCAAGAATCGTAGCGTGTACAGGCCATAGGCACAATCAGAGAACACTGTATAAACATCAGAGGTCCACGGTTGTTCAACGTCCTCCCAGCGAACATAAGAAATATTGCCGGAACAACCGTGGACATCTTCAAGAGAAAACTAGATCATTTTCTCCAAGGAGTGCCGGACCAACCGGGCTGTGGTGGGTATGTGGGCCTGCGGGCCGCTCCAACCAACAGCCTGGTAGACCAAACTCTCACAAGTCAAGCCTGGCCTCGGGCCGGGCTTGGCGAGTAGAAGAACTCCCAGAGCCCCATCAACCAGGTATCAAACAGGCTACGGGATGGGGGGGTCAGCCTGCACAGACTCCAGGGTGATGGGGTCAGCCTGCACAGGCTCCAGGGTGATGGGGTCAGCCTGCACAGGCTCCAGGGTGATGGGGTCAGCCTGCACAGGCTCCAGGGTGATGGGGTCAGCCTGCACAGGCTCCAGGGTGATGGGGTCAACCTGCACAGGCTCCAGGGTGATGGGGTCAGCCTGCACAGGCTCCAGGGTGATGGGGTCAGCCTGCACAGGCTCCAGGGTGATGGGGTCAGCCTGCACAGGCTCCAGGGTGATGGGGTCAGCCTGCACATCAATGACACTTGCACTGAGCTGCTAAACACCACAAACAATATGGTGGTAGAGCCGATAATCAACACTGAAATAACTATTTACTGTCCTTGTTTATTAGGCACCAGTTGCCAGTCCTCATCAGTTTTACAACTACCCGATGAAATTCGAACGCTGCGTTGGAACACTCACGCACACCTGTTCGAACTTTGTTTGGCGACTTCAGTCTCCAGAAACAAAAGTTTTAAAATGCAGTAACTATTGCATATCAGAGAAAATACCAGAAGTAGTCTAAATGAAGTTAAAAATTAGGAGAAAAATACCTCTTAAGGCTATGTATATAGTCGTAATGTCTTGACTCTTTCCCCTGATAATTCCCTCCCTTGCCCTCTTGGAGACTTTATGGATAATTTGCCTCAACTCAGAAAATAATAGAAGCAACTAGGAGAAAATACCTTAAATCTTATCTTAACAATGACAAATTGTTATAAGAACTAGATTGATTACAAATGTACATTACTTATATCTCAATCTAAGTGAAGTTCAGACAGGCTCAGACCAGACATCTGTTCAGCCCATCTCAAAACCTCTAGGAAGATAATTCAGAAAATTCAATTTCAATAACAAACTTATTAACCGGGAATTAATAATTCAAGCAATCCCCAGTATCACAAATTTACTGGAATGAAAAACATGATAAATCAAACCTTAGTCTTTTTCTGGAGTGAAGAGACCCATTAACACCAGGCACGTGTTCACGTCTCATAACACTGAGGGAGGGACTTGTCAGGGGGGAAAGCGCCAAGCCATTACGATTATATAGCACTTGGAAGGGGTCAGGATAAAGATTTGGGATGGGACGGGGGAAGGGAGGAATGGTGCCCAACCACTTGGCTATCAGGGATTGAACGCCGACCTGCAGGAAGCGAGACCGTCGCTCTACCGTCGAGCCCAAGTGGTTGGGCATAACACTGCAACCTGTCATCTTACAAATTACGTCTGAATTTGGCTGTTTGCCCGAATTGTCGAAAATGGACGTAATTTGAAAATGAAAAATAATTGAAAATATACACATCTATATTTTTTTCCAAAACAGCATGTCATGGGTTCTTTGGTAAGTTAGGAGGGCAGGAAGTTCTAAGGTCTCAAAACGTCATGAAAACCGTTAGTTGAAAGTTTCCTCTCCTTACACAACCGAGAAAGCCGGAAGATTCAAAACAGAAAACGGGACAGTACGTCACTTTCGTTAGCCGATTTCATTTCAAATTACGTCCATTTTTGGCCATATGGACACACGAGCGAAAAGCAACGTAATTTTAAGGGGACGGGTTCAACACTGAGGGAGAAACAGAAAAAGTTGCTACTGGAACGAGAACAGCGCTATCTCCATTAACAAAGAAAACAAAATCACAGAAATACTTGAAAATTCGAATTTAGCCACTTAAACTGGACGGTAAAACGATGGTCTCGCTTCTTGCAGGTCGGTGTTCAATCCCCGACGCTCCAAATGGTTGGGCACCATTCCTTTTCCCGTCCCATCCTAAATCCTTATCCTCAAATCCCTTCCAAGTGCTATAGTCTTAATGGTTTAGTGTTTTCTCCTGATAATTATCTTACCTAACATCTCTTAAACGAGAACTAAGAGTTAGAAAGGTAAAAATTAGTAGGTAAAGAGAGTTAGTAGGTAAAGAGTTAGTAGGTAAATAGTGGGTAAAAATAAGCTACTGAACTGAGCCTACAAGAATAGTATAAAACTGCAGCGAGACGAGGACAAATTTAGAGGAATCATAAATATTTCTTCTCCTATACAAAGTCCAGAGCAAAAACCACTCATATCATTACGCCTTTGCATAAGAAAGATGGAACATTCGCTGATGATAAAAAGACATTGTTGTCAAATATTAAGAACGAATCTCTTCTCTGTGAATCCCTGAACACGCTCAATGTTGACAATCCAAACGAATTCTTCACGAAGGTGACACTAACCTCTGCTCACATCTCAGATATGACTAATCTCACTAGACTCTTTATGGAGCCATAGAGAGCAGGTCCATGCACTCCGCCACAGGCCCAGACGCCTGTAGATTCATACTAATCAGGAATTGCAACGAACTAGTGTTATGAACCTTGGCGCCATCTATGATCCAGGTTCAGAATTTATGACAGTTTACCCTCCCATTAATAATGTTTCCCATCTGCTAGTCTGGTGTTCTGAGAGGTGATGAGACATCAGTGACTGGTGGCAGTCAGAGGGAGTGAAACAGTGACTTGGTCCACCATTGGAGGTCTCTGTGTGAAGATGCTAGTGGAGCGCTGGAACACGTCACCGTTGGAGCGTGCTAGTAAGAGGGTAGTGGAGCGCTGGAAGACTTCACCGTTGGAGCGTGCTAGCAAGAGGGTAGTGGAGCGCTGGAAGACTTCACCGTTGGAGCGTGCTAGCAAGAGGGTAGTGGAGCGCTGGAAGACTTCACCGTTGGAGCGTGCTAGTAAGAGGGTAGTGGAGCGCTGGAAGACTTCACCGTTGGAGCGTGCTAGTAAGAGGGTAGTGGAGCGCTGGAAGACCACCGTTGGAGCGTGCTAGTAAGAGGGTAGTGGGGCGCTGGAAGACCACCGTTGGAGCGTGCTAGTAAGAGGGTAGTGGAGCGCTGGAAGACTTCACAGTTGGAAGACTTCACAGTTGGAGCGTGCTAGCAAGAGGGTAGTGGAGCGCTGGAAGACTTCACCGTTGGAGCGTGCTAGCAAGAGGGTAGTGGAGCGCTGGAAGACTTCACCGTTGGAGCGTGCTAGCAAGAAGGTAGTGGAGCGCTGGAAGACTTCACCATTGGAGCGTGCTAGCAAGAGGGTAGTGGAGCGCTGGAAGACTTCACCATTGGAGCGTGCTTGCAAGAGGGTAGTGGAGTACTGAGAGACCTCACCAGGAAAGTGTGGGGGTTTTATCCTCACAGTTGATGGAAAAATTGTCAGCCTTCGGTGTCCATGTGTCAACGGCTGATGCATATTGTGTTAGTTGCAGTTAACACAAAGTGTAAGTTTTGTTGCCATTTAATTTCTCTAAATCATAAACACGTCATTGCATTTCCACCGAGGTTATGGACCTCTGGACTTGAGAAGGATCAGAGTTTAAAAGAACCTGGTTACGGAGAAGTTTGTATCAACTAAACAATCACAGGACCTAAACAATCTTTGAAGTAATTATTTGAAGTTGTGTCCAGGGGCCAGATTCACGAAGCAGTTACGCAAGCACTTACGGACCTGTTCATCTTTTCTCAATCTTAGGCTGCTTGTTTATAATTATTAAACAGGTAATGGTCTCCGAAGCACCAGGAGGCTGTTTATAACAATAACAACAGTTGGTTGACAAGTTTTCATGCTAGTAAATTGTTTAATAAATGTAACCAAAGTCGTCAAAGATTGAGGAAAGATGTACACGTTCGTAAGTGCTTGCGTAACTGCTTCGTGAATCTGGCCCCTGGGCTGGGAGTGATCCCTAAAGTGAGACGCTCCTGCGTCATGGCAAGAGCTGAATACGTTACAGCTGAATATATTACTATTCCAATGAGCTAAAAGTCATCACAAAAGCTCAGTAACTCCCAGTGTCAGGAGCCACGTTCAAGGGAAAAGAAATAATTCGGGCGGGAATAAAGTGCACGGACACACGCCAAAATAGCCAGCCAGAGACATAAATTGCACCGGAAGGTCCCGAAAACTTCGCGGTAACGCGCGAATTTCCGTCTGCGAGGAGAATTTTCCACCTTCTCATTCAGCAAGCGGCCTAAGTGTCGTCATCGGCGCAAAATACGGCGCAATATTTTTGTTCATGTTTCACAATACACCTTTAATTTTATTTCGTCAAGCATACGGCAACTTCCCCCGAGGGAAATTCAACGAAGCTGGCTTCACTGTGTGTGTGTGTATTTACTATTTGTGCCTGCAAAATCGAGCTATTAGCTCTTGGACCCCGCCTTTCTAATCAATCTATTGTCCTCTGTTATGTTTACTACATATAATTCTCACTCACACACATACATCCCCAGGAATGAGCCCGTAGCAGCTATCTAACTCCCAGGTACCTATTTACTTCTAGGTGAACAGGAGCATCAGTGTGAAATAAACTCTTCCCATTTATTTCTGCCTTCGCTAGGAATCGAACCAGGGCCTTTAGGACTACGACCCCCGAGCGCAGTCCACTCAGCCGCGCGCGTGTGTGTACTTACCTAATTGTGCTTGCGAGGGTTGAGCTCTGGCTCTTTGGTTCCGCCTCTCAACTGTCAATCAACTAATGTACAGGTTCCTGAGCCTACCGGGCTCTGTCACATCTATACTTGAACCTGTGTATGGAGTTTCACCACATCACTGCCTAATGTATACCATGTGATAACTACGCTGACATTGAACAAAATTCTTTCTAATGTCTCTGTGGCTCATCTGGGTACTTAAGTTTCCACCTGTGTCCCCTTGTTCGTGTCCCACCCGTGCTGAAGAGTTTGTCTTTGTCCACCTGTCAATTCCTCTCAGAATTTTGTAGGTGGTTATCATGTCTCCCCTTACTCTTCTGTTTTCCAGGGACGTGAGGTTCAGCTCCCGTAGCTTTTCCTAGTAGCTCATACTTCTCAGTTCTGGGACTAGTCTAATGGCATACCTTTGAATCTTCTCTAACTTTGTCTTATGTTAATATAACAAGACCATCCCCCACCACCACCACCACCACCCACACTATCACCACCCACAGCACCACCACCACCCACAGCACCACCACCACCCACAGCACCACCACCACCCACACTACCACCACCCACAGCACCACCACCACCCACAGCACCACCACCACCCACAGCACCACCACCACCCACACTACCACCACCCACAGCACCACCACCACCCACAGCACCACCACCACCCACAGCACCACCACCACCCACAGCACCACCACCACCCACAGCACTACCACCACCCACAGCACTACCACCACCCACAGCACCACCACCACCCACACTACAACCACCACGACCCACACTACAACCACCACCACCAATCACCCCCCCCCACACCACATCACATCAAAAGAATATCATCGGCGGCGTATGCTAGACTGGTCGAGCGCACCGCTCCTGTGCCAGGTAAGTCCACTACGGGCTCACCATAGCCCGTGCTACTTGCCCCGCTCCTGTGCCAGGTAAGTCCACTACGGGCTCACCATAGCCCGTGCTACTTGGAACTTGTTCCGAGTAGCTGAATCTATAAGAACAACAACAAACAGCTAGACTGGCCAATATAAGAACTGCCTTTGGAAGCTTGTGTAAGGAATCGTTCAGGACCCTGTATACCACTTATGTCAGACCAATCCTGGAGTATGCAGCTCCAGCCTGGAGTCCATACCTAGTTAAACACAAAACAAAGTTAGAGAAGATGCATGCTCGTCCGGGAAGAGCCCGGTATGCCACCAGGCTCGTCCCGGAACTGAGAGGAATGAGCTACGAGGAAAGGCTAACAAGAGCTGAACCTCACGTCCCTGGAAAACAGAGGAGTAAGGGGAAGACATGATAACCACCTACAAAATTCTCAGGGGAATTGACAGGGTGGACAAAGACAAACTCTTCAGCGCGGGTGCGACACGAACAAGGGGACACAGGTGGAAACTTAGTACCCAGATGAGCCACAGAGACGTTAAAAAGAATTTTTCAGTGTCAGAGTAGTTAATAAATGGAATGCATTAGGAAGTGATGTGGTGGAGGCTGACTCCATACACAGTTTCAAATGTATATATGATAGAGCCCAGTAGGCTCAGGAATCTGTACACCAGTTGAATGACAGTTGAGAGGCGGGACCAAAGAGCCAAAGCTCAACCCCCCCGCAAGCACAACTAGGTGAATACAATTAGGTGAGTACATCACCACTACCACCCCCCCCCCCCCGGACCACCACCACCCACACCACCAACTGCCACCCACACGCAAGAAGCCCTTCCTGGTGGAGATACAATCAATACCAAATTGACATGGGGCGAACCACCGCTGCTTGAAGCCCCTTAAGTGTTAAGTGTGAGGTGGCGTGGAGGCCCTTCTCCCCGTGCCCACTCACGAGGGGGGCGGAGGAGCCAAAGGGCACCCTCAAGTTGAAGGGTCAAAAAGTGCCTTGATGAGGCCATTCATTGCCACAGAGGCTAGTTTCCCCTCAGGGATGAAGTGAACTTGAAGTGCCGTGATGAACCACCCGAGGTGAACACAAGAACACCTTCTTACATGGGAAGACAACGAAGGAGCTCTTTGAGAAGTTCAGTTTAGACTTTAGAGGATACTATAGACGGGGGGGGGGGTTGGCTTTGCTCGGGTGACGGAAATATATCTTTAATAGCACACTATCTGTCACTGTAGCCATCGTCACTACACACTATCTTCGTAACTGTAGCCATCGTCACTACACACTATCTTCGTAACTGTAGCCATCGTCACTACACACTATCTTCGTAACTGTAGCCATCGTCACTACACACTATCTTCGTAACTGTAGCCATCATCACTACACACTATCTTCGTCACTGTAGCCATCGTCACTACACACTATCTCCGTGGGGCTACAGTGACGAAGATGGTGTGTAGTGACGAAGATAGTGTGTAGTGACGATGGCTACAGTGACGAAGATAGTGTGTAGTGACGATGTGTTACGGTATCGACACCATCGTGGGAGTGTGGAGTGTCAGTGCCATCTATGGGTCTGCACTCCAACTCTCTAGTATTGGACGATATGTTGACAACGCCATCTGTTGGTGGTGGCGTGGCAGCGGTGAATGGCTCAGGTTTCCTGCCTTAGTCAGAAAAAGAAGTCGATGTGGATGACATCTGGTGGTAGGCTACCAAGATTAGCGCCATCTAGGTTATGGCTACAGAGTATAATATCAACTTCCCGGTGAATGAGTGTTACCTCATGGTTTCCCCAGTTTACTGTCTAATTAATGACGTGTTTATGTCCACAGAGGTGACATGTGAAGGCGGTGGTACTGAGGAAGGCAGTTCACCTTAGGCAGTCCATGAACTCTTGACTTGGTCCTGTGAGAGGAATAAGTGGCCGCCGTCGGTTAGAGCAGTGTGTCAGCTGCTGCTAAACGCAGTGTTGGCGAAGATCCGCATACCTCGGGATTGGCTATTAAGAGCTACAGTGATGTGCGTAGCATGAAGCGCTGCTAACAAGCTGCTAGAGGCTTCTGCCAGGGGTTAGCTACCCCTGTTTGAGTTTGTTTGAGACCTCCTGTCAGGGTGTTGCCGAAGCCCTCTGCCAGTGAGTAGCTGGAGAGCACAGGTGGGGGTGTAGGTGCATCATGATACTGTGTGGGTGGACTGGCCCATATAAAAGGTGAACTTGCCTCTGTCCAGTACAAGTGGACAGGGTGCTGTGTTTGTGAAAACACTGGAGTTGATGAACACTGCTGAAGTATTTGTGTCCTGCGTGAAAGAGAGACAATTGTAAATAAGTGTAGTTATAATCTATTTATATATATATATATGTCGTACCTAGTAGCCAGAACTCACTTCTCAGCCTACTATGCAAGGCCCGATTTGCCTAATAAGCTAAGTTTTCATGAATTAATTGTTTTTCGACTATCTAACCTACCTAACCTAACCTAACTTTTTCGGCTACCTAACCCAACCTAACCTATAAAGATAGGTTAGGTTAGGTAGGGTTGGTTAGGTTCGGTCATATATCTACGTTAATTTTAACTCCAATAAAAAAAAATTGACCTCACACATATTATTATTACCTCATATTATATATATATATAATATATATATATATATATATTATATATATATTATATATATATATATTATATATATATATAATATGAGGTAATAATAATATGTGTGAGGTCAATTTTTTTTTATTGGAGTTAAAATTAACGTAGATATATGACCGAACCTAACCAACCCTACCTAACCTAACCTATCTTTATAGGTTAGGTTGGGTTAGGTAGCCGAAAAAGTTAGGTTAGGTTAGGTAGGTTAGATAGTCGAAAAACAATTAATTCATGAAAACTTAGCTTATTAGGCAAATCGGGCCTTGCATAGTAGGCTGAGAAGTGAGTTCTGGCTACTAGGTACGACATATATATATATATAAATAGATTATAACTACACTTATTTACAATTGTCTCTCTTTCACGCAGGACACAAATACTTCAGCAGTGTTCATCAACTCCAGTGTTTTCACAAACACAGCACCCTGTCCACTTGTACTGGACAGAGGCAAGTTCACCTTTTATATGGGCCAGTCCACCCACACAGTATCATGATGCACCTACACCCCCACCTGTGCTCTCCAGCTACTCACTGGCAGAGGGCTTCGGCAACACCCTGACAGGAGGTCTCAAACAAACTCAAACAGGGGTAGCTAACCCCTGGCAGAAGCCTCTAGCAGCTTGTTAGCAGCGCTTCATGCTACGCACATCACTGTAGCTCTTAATAGCCAATCCCGAGGTATGCGGATCTTCGCCAACACTGCGTTTAGCAGCAGCTGACACACTGCTCTAACCGACGGCGGCCACTTATTCCTCTCACAGGACCAAGTCAAGAGTTCATGGACTGCCTAAGGTGAACTGCCTTCCTCAGTACCACCGCCTTCACATGTCACCTCTGTGGACATAAACACGTCATTAATTAGACAGTAAACTGGGGAAACCATGAGGTAACACTCATTCACCGGGAAGTTGATATTATACTCTGTAGCCATAACCTAGATGGCGCTAATCTTGGTAGCCTACCACCAGATGTCATCCACATCGACTTCTTTTTCTGACTAAGGCAGGAAACCTGAGCCATTCACCGCTGCCACGCCACCACCAACAGATGGCGTTGTCAACATATCGTCCAATACTAGAGAGTTGGAGTGCAGACCCATAGATGGCACTGCCACTCCACACTCCCACGATGGTGTCGATACCGTAACACATCGTCACTACACACTATCTTCGTCACTGTAGCCATCGTCACTACACACTATCTTCGTCACTGTAGCCATCGTCACTACACACCATCTTCGTCACTGTAGCCATCGTCACTACACACCATCTTCGTCACTGTAGCCATCGTCACTACACACCATCTTCGTCACTGTTGCCATCGTCACTACACACCATCTTCGTCACTGTAGCCATCGTCACTACACACCATCTTCGTCACTGTTGCCATCGTCACTACACACTATCTTCGTCACTGTAGCCATCGTCACTACACACCATCTTCGTCACTGTAGCCATCGTCACTACACACCATCTTCGTCACTGTAGCCATCGTCACTACACACCATCTTCGTCACTGTAGCCATCGTCACTACACACCATCTTCGTCACTGTAGCCATCGTCACAACACACCATCTTCGTCACTGTAGCCATCGTCACTACACACCATCTTCGTCACTGTAGCCATCGTCACTACACACCATCTTCGTCACTGTAGCCATCGTCACTACACACTATCTTCGTCACTACACACTATCTTCGTCACTGCAGCTATCTTAACTACACGCATCCTTTAACACCGTAACCACTTTCACTTCATATTACCTTCATCACTATAACTATCTTCACTACCCGGGTACTGCCGGGTATCCCACCTGCATAAATCATCATTACTACCCCTTCCCTCTCTTTCACTACCTTCCCTGCCCTTCACCACCTTCCCTATGCTTTACAATATCTACTCTTTCCCTAGCACTCACTACTTTCCCTAGCACTCACTACTCTCCCTAGCACTCACTACTCTCCCTAGCACTCACTACTCTCCCTAGCACTCACTACTCTCCCTAGCACTCACTACTCTCCCTAGCACTCACTACTTTCCCTAGCCTTCGCCACTTTGCCTAGCCCTCGCCACTTTCCCTAGCCTTTGCCACTTTCCCTAGCCTTTGCCACTTTCCCTAGCCCTCGCCACTTTCTCCTCATTACTGTCACCATCTTCATTATGCACCATCTTTATCAGAACCAAAGACAAATAATCATCGTGTAGGATATAATTTGTTTGAGTCATAGCGAGGATGGAAACTGGTTACACAACTAGGTTGGGGTCCACCCCGACCCCGCCTATGACCATCCCCGACCAACCACTAGTCATCTTGCAAGGTTTGGAGAGGTACCAAGTGTCTCACACCCTCGCACAGACAATGTCCTTTTAATGATCTGAAATAGATTAATCAAAGGTATGCAACGTTACTGTCCGGAGCTGAAATACAGGATCCGATTAGAGGCCCTACGGGAGTACACTGACCCACAGGGGCCCTGGTGGTTGAGTGGACAGCGCTTGGGATTCGTAGCCCTAGGGCCCGGGGATCGATTCCGGCGATGGCGGAATCAAATGGGTAGAATGTCTTTCACCCTGATGCCCTTTTTAACCTAGCAGTAAATAGATACCTGGGAGTTAGACAGCTGCTACGGGGTGTTTCTAGGGAGTGTGTGTGTGTGTAGGGAAAAAAATAAAAAATCAGTTGATTGTTTGACAGTTGAGAGGCGGGCTGAAAGAGCCAGAGCTTAACCCCCGCAAGCACAACTAAGTCAATACAGCCAACTATGAAACCCGCCAAGGAGTAACCAGTATTCCTGAGAGACGTGATCTGAAATAATAGCTGTCTAAGATGACGTTGGCACGAGCTACGTGCTGTCCGTTAAGGCGATATTGGAATACCGGCGATGAGCAGCAGTGGTACTTATAGATTATATATATATATGCCAGAGGTAAGGGAATACACTGGCCCTTAAAGGCGAGGTGTCGAAGGCAGCCAAGGGGATACACCGCCCCCTTAGAGGCCAGGAATTGAAGGCAGCCAAGAGGATATACTCTCTCCTTAGAAGGGAGGTGTTGAAGGCAGCCAAGAGGATATACTCTCTCCTTAGAAGGGAGGTGTTGAAGGCAGCCAAGAGGATATACTCTCTCCTTAGAAGGAAGGTGTTGAAGGCAGCCAAGAGGATACACCATTACCTTACGGTTATGTTTTAGTGACTTCGGGGATCAACAACCCCGCGGCCTGGTCTTTGAGCAAGCCTCCTAGATGAGGGTCGGGTCATACAGGCTGTAAGTCGCAGCTACTCGCAGGTCGACGTATTGAATCACAGCCCGGTTGAATACGTATCCGTTGGAGGTATTTATCAATTTCCCTAGATACACCATTGGAGGCTCTCTAAAAATGATGCCCTTCATGTTTAGAGGGAGAGTGCTGAAAAATCTTGGGCCCTTGATGTTGAATAAATTGTCTCAGCGCACCTACACACCTATAGGTGCACCTATACACCAGCCAACCTATTGCACCTCTGCTGTTCAACCGAGTTATTTTGCACTTCCTGCCATGCCACCTAGTCACGCGTGGAGTTATTTCTGTGTTTGGAA
This sequence comes from Procambarus clarkii, assembly GCF_040958095.1. Taxonomy (NCBI): domain Eukaryota; kingdom Metazoa; phylum Arthropoda; class Malacostraca; order Decapoda; family Cambaridae; genus Procambarus; species Procambarus clarkii. Next base: position 26,704,857 of record NC_091175.1, read on the forward strand.
TCATTCCGTCTTTGACGCAAGGTGGTGGAGGCAGCCAAGGGGACCCACCGTCCCCATGGAGGCAAGGTGTTGAAGACAACTAAGGGGACCCACCGTCCCCTTGGAGGCAAGGTGTTGAAGACAGCTAAGGGGACCCACCGTCCCCTTGGAGGCAAGGTATTGAAGACAACTAAGGGGACCCACCATCCCCTTGGAGGGAAGGTGGTGAAGACAGCTAAGGGGACCCACCGTCCCCTTGGAGGCAAGGTGTTGAAGACAACTAAGGGGACCCACCATCCCCTTGGAGGCAAGGTGGTGAAGACAGCCAAGGGGACCCACCGTCCCCTTGGAGGCAAGGTGTTGAAGACAACTAAGGGGACCCACCGTCCCCTTGGAGGCAAGGTGTTGAAGACAGCTAAGGGGACCCACTGTCCCCTTGGAGGCAAGGTGTTGAAGACAACTAAGGGGACCCACCATCCCCTTGGAGGGAAGGTGGTGAAGACAGCTAAGGGGACCCACCGTCCCCTTGGAGGCAAGGTGTTGAAGACAACTTAGGGGACCCACCGTCCCCTTGGAGGCAAGGTGTTGAAGACAGCTAAGGGGACCCACCGTCCCCTTGGAGGCAAGGTGGTGAAGACAGCCAAGGGGACCCACCGTCCCCTTGGAGGCAAGGTGGTGAAGACAGCTAAGGGGACTCACCGTCCCCTTGGAGGCAAGGTGGTGAAGACAGCTAAGGGGACCCACCGTCCCCTTGGAGGCAAGGTGGTGAAGACAGCTAAGGGGACCCACCGTCCCCTTGGAGGCAAGGTGGTGAAGACAGCTAAGGGGACCCACCGTCCCCTTGGAGGCAAGGTGGTGAAGACAGCTAAGGGGACCCACCGTCCCCTTGGAGGCAAGGTGGTGAAGACAGCTAAGGGGACCCACCGTCCCCTTGGAGGCAAGGTGGTGAAGACAGCTAAGGGGACCCACCGTCCCCTTGGAGGCAAGGTGGTGAAGACAGCTAAGGGGACCCACCGTCCCCTTGGAGGCAAGGTGGTGAAGACAGCTAAGGGGACCCACCGTCCCCTTGGAGGCAAGGTGGTGAAGACAACTAAGGGGGACCCACCGTCCCCTTGGAGGCAAGGTGGTGAAGACAACTAAGGGGGACCCACCGTCCCCTTGGAGGCAAGGTGGTGAAGACAGCTAAGCGGACCCACCATCCCCTTGGAGGCAAGGTGGTGAAGACAGCTAAGGGGACTCACCGTCCCCTTGGAGGCAAGGTGGTGAATGAGCAGAGGGTTCCGGGTAAGAAGGAGCTACAAGTTCCTCATACGACTCTGCTGTACAATTTTAAGGTGGGACTTTCATCCCCGTGAGAGCCGTCAGGGATATTCCTCCCCCACACTTCCCCTCTCACATATTACTCCATCTTCATAATTAATTCACAATTTATTGCATAAATGTCTTCAGTTGGCGGCGTCTTCGTGTGCGGCTGAGCGAGACAGGTAATTATAGACTATGGATTACCCGCGTGACGGTGATGACGCTCCGGGGAAGCGTTGGCATCAGCCCCTTCTCTTGATATGCCACTCCGTTAAAAATGCGACTATTTAGTCTAACCCGAGACCTACAACACTAAGCAGCCCCACCTAACCCATCGACGCCTCTGCACAAACAAACGTCAATATTACGGTGCCTTAGTTTTTAGTAATAGGTTGTATTTGTAACGGATCGGGCGATCCTGGCGCAGGAAGAAGATTGATGATTGCTTGATGAAGATTAAGCCACTCAAAAGGTGGCACGGGCATGAATAGCCCGTAAGTGGTGGTCCTTTTGAGCCATTACCAGTATCAATAGATGATACTGGAGATCTGTGGAGGTGCGACTGCACCCTGCGTGACGGGAGACGTCTCCCGTGCAGGAAGAAGGACTGTGAACGATAATTATATTAAGTGTTAAGACACGCGAATTAATGGACCCAAGTGAAGGTGACGTGAAGGGAAGGGAATGGTCAAGAGAAAGCGCCGAGCCATTAAGACTATGTAGCACTGGGAAAGGGTTCAGGATAAGGATTTGGGATGGGACGGGGAGGAGGAATGGTGTCCAACCACTTGGTGGACGGTCGGGGATTGAACGCCGACCTGCATGAAGCGAAATGCTGCATGCGTGGGCTTCCGTAATTTTGTCTGGGAGTTAGCAACAAATATATCAATGATTTTACCCCAAAAGGGTGAGTTTAAAACACTATCGCGCTCCCGACAGGCGCACGCCAACTTTGAGGTCATGGGCCCAACGTGCGGGCGAGCGTGCGGGCAAGCGCGCGGCGACGCCTAAATGTATATACACGTTTCAGTTTTCTCACCTTAATTCTCGTGCTACGTCGTTCGTTTTGGTATCATTGTGTTCGCAATTAAATTCCCTACAGGTGTGTATGAATATAATGTACAAAAGCCTGGCGCGACTCCCCGCAGAAAAGCCTAAACTTACCCGTAAACGAGCACCAATTTGTACAAAGTAACTAATGTGTATACTCGTTCAGTTTGATAAAATAAATTTTCGTGTTACGTCTTTCATTTTGGTATCAAATTGTTCGCAATAAAAAGGCGCGTATTTTAAAACTAGTCCCAACATAATAGCACAATAAATAGAATTTTACCAAATATTTTAATATTTTGACAAAAAACCTATTTATAATCTTTCAAGTGTTCGGACATCAAGTTTCATGTTATATCTTTCATTTTGGTATCAAATTGTGAGCATTCTAAAGGCGCTTAATTTGGTACTATCCCGAGGTCGACCGGATAAAAAATGGATTTTATACAAATATTTATGTAGTGGACGCGAGTCCTGTCCAAGGCTAGGACTCTGGAGAAAAAATATGGACGGGATCGATGTCCAAAGAGTGATACTGATAAATTATTAATCAGCGGGACTCATCCTGTGAGTGAACATAGCAGCATGAATAACCCCACCCCCTCCGCCCCGCCCACAACCCCACCCCCCGCCCCGCCCACAACCCCACCCCCCGCCCCGCCCACAACCCCACCCCCCCGCCCCGCCCACAACCCCACCCCCCGCCCCGCCCACAACCCCACCCCCCGCCCCGCCCACAACCCCACCCTCCGCCCCGCCCACAACCCCACCCCCCGCCCCGCCCACAACCCCACCCCCCGCCCCGCCCACAACCCCACCCCCCGCCCCGCCCACAACCCCACCCTCCGCCCCGCCCACAACCCCACCCCCCGCCCCGCCCACAACCCCACCCTCCGCCCCGCCCACAACCCCACCCTCCGCCCCGCCCACAACCCCACCCCCCGCCCCGCCCACAACCCCACCCTCCGCCCCGCCCACAACCCCACCCTCCGCCCCGCCCACAACCCCACCCCCCGCCCCGCCCACAACCCCACCCCCCGCCCCGCCCACAACCCCACCCCCCGCCCCGCCCACAACCCCACCCCCCGCCCCGCCCACAACCCCACCCCCCGCCCCGCCCACAACCCCACCCCCCGCCCCGCCCACAACCCCACCCCCCGCCCCGCCCACAACCCCACCCTCCGCCCCGCCCACAACCCCACCCTCCGCCCCGCCCACAACCCCACCCCCCGCCCCGCCCACAACCCCACCCCCCGCCCCGCCCACAACCCCACCCCCCGCCCCGCCCACAACCCCACCCTCCGCCCCGCCCACAACCCCACCCCCCGCCCCGCCCACAACCCCACCCCCCGCCCCGCCCACAACCCCACCCCCCGCCCCGCCCACAACCCCACCCCCCGCCCCGCCCACAACCCCACCCCCCGCCCCGCCCACAACCCCACCACCCGCCCCGCCCACAACCCCACCCCCACTCCCCTATATAATAAGAAGAAAACTCAACAAATACACAAGGGCCGTGATGAAGGTTCGAACCTACGCACGGCATGTTCCCAGCTGCGCCTTAATCAACTGTGCCACGACAGGGTTAAAAGAACTGCAACCTTAGAGTGCTACTGCCCTTACTAGGATCCCGAGTGGTCGGACCTGCCAAGAGGTGGAACATTTGGGTGACAGAGCCCGAGTGCATTTTGAGAAGAATTGTGTGAAACCCCGATTGGGCTTCGGAGAAGCTGCAGGATCCTAGTGAGGACAGTAGCACTCCAGGTTGCAGTTCTTTTAACCATGTTGTGGCACAGTTGATTAAGGTGCAGCTGGGAACATGCCGTGCGTAGGTTCGAACCTTCATCACGACCCTTGTGGATTTGTTCATTTGATATATCATGCAATTTTGATTTCTATGTGTGTGTGTGTGTGTGTGTGTGTGTGTGTGTGTGTGTGTGTGTACTCACCTATATGTACTCACCTATATGTGCTTGCAGGATCGAGCATTGACTCTTGGATCCCGCCTTTCTAGCTATCGGTTGTTTACATCAATGACTCCTGTCCCATTTCCCTATCATACCTAGTTTTAAAAGTATGAATAGTATTTGCTTCCACAACCTGTTCCCCAAGTGCATTCCATTTTTCTACTACTCTCACGCTAAAAGAAAACTTCCTAACATCTCTGTGACTCATCTGAGTTTCCAGTTTCCACCCATGTCCCCTCGTTCTGTTATTATTACGTGTGAACATTTCATCTATTTCCACTTTGTCAATTCCCCTGAGTATTTTATATGTCCCTATCATATCTCCTCTCTCCCTTCTTTTCTCTAGTGTCGTAAGGTTCAGTTCCTTCAGCCGCTCTTCATATCCCATCCCTCGTAACTCTGGGACAAGCCTCGTCGCAAACCTCTGAACCTTCTCCAGTTTCTTTGTGTTTCTTCAGGTGGGGGCTCCATGATGGCGCGGCATACTCTAAGACGGGTCTCACGTAGGCAGTGTAAAGCGCCCTAAAAGCTTCCTCATTTAGATTTCTGAATGAAGTTCTAATTTTCGCCAGTGTAGAGTACGCTGCTGTCGTTATCCTATTTATATGTGCCTCAGGAGTTAGATTAGGTGTCACATCCACTCCCAGGTCTCTTTCTCGGATCGTTACAGGTAGGCTGTTCCCCTTCATTGTGTACTGTCCCTTTGGTCTCCTGTCACCTGATCCCATTTCCATAACTTTACATTTACTGGTGTTAAACTCCAGTAGCCATTTCCCTGACCATCTCTGCAGCCTGTGTAAGTCCTCTTGGAGGATCCTACAATCCTCGTCTGTCACAACTCTTCTCATTAATTTTGCGTCATCTGCAAACATTGACATGTATGATTCCACTCCTGTAAACATATCATTTACGTAAATTAGAAAGAGGATTGGTCCCAGCACCGATCCTTGAGGTACTCCACTTGTTACTGTTCGCCAGTCCGACTTTTCGCCCCTTACCATTACCCTCTGGCTCCTTCCTGTTAGGTAGTTCTTCACCCATACTAGGGCCTTTCCGCTTACTCCTGCCTGCCTCTCAAGTTTGTATAGCAGTCTCATGTGCGGTACCGTATCAAAGGCCTTTTGGCAGTCAAGAAATATGCAGTCTGCCCAGCCTTCTCTGTCCTGCCTTATCCTTGTTACTTTATCATAGAATTCTAAAAGGTTTGTTAGGCATGATTTCCCTGTCCAGAACCCATGTTGGTGCTTGTTTACAAACCCAATGCTCTCCAGGTGCTCAACAAGTCTTAGCCTAATTATTCTTTCAAGTATTTTGCAGGGGATGCTTGTCAGTGATACGGGTCTGTAGTTAAGTGCCTCCTCCCTATCACCTTTTTTGAAAATCGGTACGACATTTGCCTCCTTCCAGCAACTGGGCAATTCTCCCGTGTGTGTGTGTGTGTGTGTGTGTGTGTGTGTGTGTGTGTGTGTGTGTGTGCGTGTGTGTGTGCGTGTGTGTGTGCGTGTGCGTGTGTGTGTGTGTGTGTGTGTGTGTGTGTGTGTGTGTGTGTGTGTACTCACCTAATTGTACTCACCTAATTGTGCTTGCGGGGGTTGAGCTCTGGCTCTTTGGTCCCGCCTCTCAACCGTCAATCAACTGGTGTACAGATTCCTGAGCCTATTGGGCTCTATCATATCTACATTTGAAACTGTGAATGGAGTCAGCCTCCACCACATCACTTCCTAATGCATTCCATTTGCTAACTACTCTGACACTGAAAAAGTTCTTTCTAACGTCTCTGTGGCTCATTTGGGTACTCAGCTTCCACCTGTGTCCCCTTGTTCGCGTCCCACCAGTGTTGAAAAGTTCGTCCTTGTTAACCCGGTCGATTCCCCTGAGGATTTTGTAGGTTGTGATCATGTCCCCCCTTACTCTTCTGTCTTCCAGTGTCGTGAGGTGCATTTCCCGCAGCCTTTCCTCATAACTCATGCCTCTTAGTTCTGGGACTAGTCTAGTAGCATACCTTTGGACTTTTTCCAGCTTCGTCTTGTGCTTGACAAGGTACGGGCTCCATGCTGGGGCCGCATACTCCAGGATTGGTCTTACATATGTGGTGTACAAGATTCTGAATGATTCCTTACACAGGTTCCTGAACGCCGTTCTGATGTTAGCCAGCCTCGCATATGCCGCAGACGTTATTCTCTTTATGTGGGCTTCAGGAGACAGGTTTGGTGTGATATCAACTCCTAGATCTTTCTCTCTGTCTGTTTCATTAAGTACTTCATCTCCTATTCTGTATCCTGTGCCTGGCCTCCTGTTTCCACTGCCTAGTTTCATTACTTTGCATTTACTCGGGTTGAACTTCAACAGCCATTTGTTGGACCATTCACTCAGTCTATCCAGGTCATCTTGTAGCCTCCTACTATCATCCTCTGTTTCAATCCTCCTCATAATTTTTGCATCGTCGGCAAACATTGAGAGGAACGAATCTATACCCTCTGGGAGATCATTTACATATACCAGAAACAGTATAGGTCCGAGGACTGACCCCTGCGGGACTCCACTTGTGACGTCTCGCCAATCTGAGACTTCACCCCTCACACAGACTCGTTGTCTCCTGTTGCTTAGGTATTCCTCTATCCACCGGAGTACCTTCCCTCTCACTCCAGCCTGCATCTCCAACTTTCGCACTAGCCTCTTGTGTGGCACTGTATCAAAGGCTTTCTGACAATCCAAAAATATGCAGTCTGCCCACCCTTCTCTTTCTTGCCTTATTTTTGTTGCCTGGTCGTAGAATTCAAGTAACCCTGTGAGGCAGGACCTGCCATCCCTGAACCCATGTTGATGCTGTGTTACAAAGTTCCTTCGCTCCAGATGCTCCACTAGTTTTTTTCGCACAATCTTCTCCATCAGCTTGCATGGTATGCAGGTTAGGGACACTGGCCTGTAGTTCAGTGCCTCCTGTCTATCCCCTTTCTTGTATATCGGGACTACGTTAGCTGCTTTCCAAATATCTGGCAGTTCCCCTGTTGCCAGTGATTTGTTATACACTATGGAGAGTGGTAGGCTCAGTTCTCTTGCTCCTTCCTTTAGAACCCAAGGGGAGATTCCATCTGGGCCTATAGCCTTCGTCACGTCCAACTCTAGTAAACACTTCCTTACTTCCCCACTGGTAATCTCAAACTCTTCCAGTGGTTCCTGGTTAGCTATTCCCTCACTTACCTCTGGAATTTCTCCTTGTTCTAAGGTGAAGACCTCCTGGAATTTCTTATTCAATTCCTCACACACTTCCTTGTCATTTGTAGTGAATCCTTCCGCCCCTATCCTTGTGTGTGTGTGTATGTGTGTGTGTGCGTGTGTGTGTGTGTGTGTGTGTGTGTGTGTGTGTGTGTGTGTGTGTGTGTGTGTGCGTGTGTGTGTGTGTGTGTGTGTGTGTGTGTGTGTGTGTGTGTGTGTGTGTATGTGTGTGTGTGCGTGTGTGTGTGTGTGTGTGCGTGTGTGTGTGTGTGTGTGTGTGTGTGTGTGTGTGTGTGTGTGTGTGTGTGTGTGTGTGTGCGTGTGTGTGAAAGAAAACTCTGTTTTTCATCGAGTTGCTTGTACCTTGACGCAGCTGAGGCCCGCATAGCTCTCTCAAATGAACACTTCATCAAACAAGGAGTTTAGCTCTTAATAACTCTCGGTCTTATGGTATCTTGCTGGTACAAAGAGAGGGACGTGAGGAGACAATCTTTTAAGAAGATTGTCTCCTCACCTTCAATCAATATATAAGAAAGATTATTGATATTGATTATATCACCTATAATCAATATATGAGAAAGTGATTTCCGAACTAAGACAATGTGGGCTTTAATGCACTATACTTATTGGTAATGTTCTTAGCATACATTTTTTCACGTAATGGAAATTTGGCACAAATGTCTATATGAAGCGCTAAGTCATGGTGCCCGATGTAGGTACTTAACCTGGGGCCAGATTCACGAAGCAGTTACGTAAGCACTTACGAACCTATCCATTTTTTCTCAATCTTTGGCGGCTTTGTTTAGCCGCCAAAGCCGTTAAAATTATTAAACAGTTAATGAGCTCGGAAGCACCAGGAGGCTGTTTATAACAATAACAACAGTTGATTGGCAAGTTTTCATGCTTGTAAACTGTTTAATAAATGTAAACAAATCCGTCAAAGATTCAGGAAAGATGTACACGTTCGTAAGTACCTGCGTAACTGCTTCGTGAATCTAGACCCTTATCTTTAAGCATTAATTCTTGGTACGAAGCTCAACGTGTTCCCGCCAAGACATTCACTTCTCCCACCAGCAGCTGGGTGTTCTCTTCACCTACTTGTGCTTGCGGGGGTTGAGCTCTAGCTCTTTAGGCCCGCCTTAACTGTCAATCAATATTTTTCCCACACCCTCCTCCCAGGAAGCAGCTCGTAGCAGCTGTTTAACTCCCAGGTACCTATTTACTGCAAGGTGAATAGGGGCATCAGGGTGAATGGAACTCTGCTCATTTGTTTCCGTCATTGCAGGAAAAATGTTTCTTGTTATCCAGTGGCATATTTATGAACATGTGTAGAATACATGCATGTAGCATGTATTCTACACATGCTCTTAAATATTGTAGCATGTTGTAGTAGATGAGTGTAGATGTGGCACAGTGTGGTAGATGAGGGTAGTTGTGGTACAGTGTGGTAGATGAGTGTAGTTGTGGCACAGTGTGGTAGATGGTGTAATTGTGGCACAGTGTGGTAGATAAGGGTAGTTGTGGCACAGTGTGGTAGATTGTGTAGTTGTGACACAGTGTGGTAGATGGTGTAGTTGTGGCACAGTGTGGTAGATGAGGGTAGTTGTGGTACAGTGAGGTAGATGAGGGTAGTTGTGGTACAGTGAGGTAGATGAGGGTAGTTGTGGTACAGTGAGGTAGATGAGGGTAGTTGTGGTACAGTGAGGTAGATGAGGGTAGTTGTGGTACAGTGAGGTAGATGAGGGTAGTTGTGGTACAGTGAGGTAGATGAGGGTAGTTGTAGTAGTGTGGTAGATGAGGGTAGTTGTGGTACAGTGAGGTAGATGAGGGTAGTTGTGGCACAGTGTGGTAGATGAGGGTAGTTGTGGTACAGTGTGGTAGATGAGGGTAGTTGTGGTACAGTGAGGTAGATGAGGGTAGTTGTGGCACAGTGTGGTAGATGAGGGTAGTTGTGGCACAGTGTGGTAGATGAGTGTAGTTGTGGCACAGTGTGGTAGATGAGTGTAGTTGTGGCACAGTGTGGTAGATGAGTGTAGTTGTGGCACAGTGTGGTAGATGAGGGTAGTTGTGGTACAGTGTGGTAGATGAGTGAAGTTGTGTCACAGTGTGGTAGATGATGGTAGTTGTGTCACAGTGTGGTAGATGAGGGTAGTTGTGGCACAGTGTGGTAGATGAGGGTAATTGTGGCAGTGTGGTAGATGAGTGTACTCACCTAGTTGTGCTTGAGGGGTTGAGCTCTTGCTCTTTGGTCCTGCCTCTCAACTTTCAATCAACTGGTGTACAGATTCCTGAGCCTTCTGGGCTCTATCATATCTACATTTGAAACTGTGTATGGAGTCAGCCTCCACCACATCACTGCCTAATGCATTCCACCTGTTAACTACTCTGACACTGAAAAAGTTCCTTCTAACGTCCCTGTGGCTCATGTGGGTACTCAGTTTTCACCTGTGTCCCCTTGTTCGCGTCCCGCCAGTGTTGAATAGTTTATCCTTATCTACCCTGTCATTTCCTCTGAGAATTTTATAGGTAGTGGGCACTACACATCAAGAAGTGGGCGAGGCACTACACATCAAGAAGTCAACACCACCAGTTGATTGACAGTTGAGAGGCGGGACCAAAGAGCCAAAGCTCAACCCCCGCAAGCACAATTAGGTGAGTACAATTAGGTGAGTACCAGCAATCAACAGTCAATTAATGCACTATATTCTACCCACTTCAAGACTCCGCTCCAATATAGAAGCATCAAGAAATATGGGCCAATAGGCCCTTTGCAGTTACTTCCATCCTTCCCTTTAATTTACCCAATTTATACCCATTGTTTCGTGTTCTGTCTTGTATTGAAAATTTTTGTTCACCTCATCCAAAACTGTTATATATATATATATATATATATATATATATATATATATATATATATATATATATATATATATATATATATATATAAAAGAATGATACAAGCTATTACTGCTTGTATCACTGTGTGAATATATGTGTGTGATGTACAGGTGTTTGTTGTGTGAGTGTGTTTATATATATATATATATATATATATATATATATATATATATATATATATATATATATATATATATATATATATATATATATGTATATATATATGATGTACACGCGACTAGTGGTTGAAAATAGGATGTTGAAAAGCTTACTGTCAAGCTTCCATCGATTCTTTGTGGTCAGCGATCAATATAACACATCCCTCGTCGGCATAAACCTGCCAACCCAGCTACTGACATGTTAAAAAATCATTCAATATTACCAATTCACAAGTCAAGTCAAGCCTGGCCTCGGGCCCGGCTTGGGGAGTAGAAGAACTCCCAGAACCCCATCAACCAGGTATCTGTTTATCGGAATAGGTAATATTCACTCGTCACGATTGTATAACAAGAACTTAGTTATCAGCGAGCATGATGAGGTATGAGCGATAGTGGTCATGAGGTTGTTACAGCGTCATGACTACCTTAATGGCCGGTCAGCAGGTCTACGAGTGAGGTGAGAATGGAACATGTCTACCTGGCCAACTATGGCATAAACAATTTAAAGACAAAATGTACGCCGTGGCACGCATGTTCATTTGTCGAAGTAACGGAGGCTTCATCAGGTTCGATTCCCGATGGTCCATGTAGGACTGAGCACCGTTCCTTTACTCCGCACATCGGCCTCAAATATCAGCTCTTAGTCTATCCACATAGGCCACCCAAGTGAATATGATCCTACTGGCTTAGAGCTCGCGCTTATACTCTTACCTTGCCCCAGCGACACAGTATACCCATCACGGCTAACACAGTCAAGCGTGTCACTTACATACATGGACGTTGCTTCATCAATACAAATTTAAAAAGAGAGAGAGAATATAATATGCAATAGAACAGCTTCTAACACAAGTATGCGTATGGTTACCATACAAGCCGCTGATGGAACAATGATACAAGCCACTTATGGAACAATGATATAAGCCACTGATGGAACAATGATATAAGCCACTGATGGAACAATGATACAAGCCACAGATGGAACAATGATACAAGCCATAGATGGAACAAAGATACAAGCCACAGATGGAACAATGATACAAGCCACTGATGGAACAATGATACAAGCCACAGATGGAACAATGATACAAGCCACAGATGGAACAATGATACAAGCCACAGATTGAAGAATGTGCTTGGTTACGAAGGTAGTTACGATACAAGCACTCACTTTGTGTTATTTCCAAAACTGGATATTGAAAGCGCGTTACAATATACCTGTAATGACCCAACAATCCCATTTATATTACTCTAAACAAGAAATGGAATTATTTGCTGTGTGTGTTCCTGGACAGTTCACTTTCCCATGCTGGAAATCACCTTAATCACTTACGTTGGTTAATTACCTTAATCAGGTTGACCTAAGCTTTTACAAGCTCAGGTCACCTTGAGAATGTAAAAGCAGCTTAATTAATCACTTTCAGTGGTTAAGTGCTTATTCACACACTAGTTTCTATAGCAGCTAAACAACTGATACCTTGATACCTTGATACCTTGATACCTTGATACCTTGATACCTTGATACCTTGATACCTGCTTGATGGGGTTCTGGAAGTTCTTCTACTCCCAAAATATTTATATTACTCTAAAATTTTAAAAATTAAAAAAATACAAGCTTTTCATTTCATTCTACTTTGTTCTGATGAAGGCGAATTAAGCCGAAAACGCGTTAAGCATTCTCTATGTTTCACATGTGTTTTTTCCGCATACTTATATCAGTGTTGCATGCACATATATATATATATATATATATATATATATATATATATATATATATATATATATATATATATATATATATATATATATAAATATATATATATATATATATATATATATATATATATATATATATATATATATATATGTCGTACCTAGTAGCCAAAACGCACTTTTCAGCCTACTATGCAAGGCCCGATTTGCCTAGTAAGCCAAGTTTTCATGAATTATTTTTTTTTCGTGTACCTAACCTACCTAACCTAACCTAACCTAACTTTTTCGGCTTCCCAACCTAACCTAACCTATAAAGATAGGTTAGGTTAGGTTAGGTAGGGTTGGTTAGGTTCGGTCATATATCTACGTTAATTTTAACTCCAATAAAAAAAAATTGACCATATACATAATGAAATTGGTAGCTTTATCATTTGATAAGAAAAAAATTAGAGAAAATATATTAATTCAGGAAAACTTGGCTTATTATGCAAATCGGGCCTTGCATAGTAGGCTGAGAAGTGCGTTCTGGCTACTAGGTACGACATATATATATATATATATATATATATATATATATATATATATATATATATATATATATATATATATATATATATATATATATATATATATATATATATATGCCCACATATATATATATATATGACTGCCCAGACAGGTACAAGAGGAGTGTTGTTAACGCATATGTCGACCGTGCTCTCAGCCACAGCTCAGAATGGAAGCAAGTCGACGAAGAACTCTGTAGGGTAAGGCAGGTCCTAGTCAACAACGGCTTCTCCAATGGTTTCGTCGAAGACATCATAAGAAGGAAAGTGAAACGCCATGCAACCTCTGAAGAGACAACTAACACAACACCTATACCCCCTATTAGACTATTTTACAGGAACTTCTTTTCCACAGCTCATAAAACGGAGGAAAGGGTCCTGAAAGATATTGTTAATAGAAACGTTATCCCTACAGACAAAAACCAGAGGATACAACTGACGATTTACTATAAAACCAGAAAAACGGCCAGCCTACTCATGAGAAACTCTCCAGACACAAAACAGAACGCTTTAAAAGAGACTAACGTCGTCTATGCCTTCAAATGCCCTCTTGGGGACTGTAAGCTCCAAAAAACCCAATATATAGGCAAGACAACAACATCTCTTTCTAGGCGTTTAACGATGCATAAGCAACAGGGCTCCATTAAGGAACATATTATCTCTTCCCACAACCAAACCATCGCCAGAGAAATCCTAGTAAACAACACAGAAATCATCGATAGATACAGCGATAGCAGGCGGCTTGACGTTTGCGAGGCACTACACATCAAGAAGTCAACACCAGCAATCAACAGCCAATTAATGCACAACTATATTCTACCCACCTCAAGACTCCGCTCCAATATAGAAGCATCAAGAAATATGGACCAATAGGCTTTCTACAATCACATATATATATATATATATATATATATATATATATATATATATATATATATATATATATATATATATATATGTCGTACCTAATAGCCAGAACGCACTTCTCAGCCAACTATACATGGCCCAATTTGCCTAATAAGCCAAGTTTTCATGAATTAATGTTTTTTCGACTACCTAACCTACCTAACCTAACCTAACCTAACTTTTTCTGCTACCTAACCTAACCTAACCGATAGAGATAGGTTAGGTTAGGTTAGGTAGGGTTGGTTAGGTTCGGTCATATATCTACGTTAATTTTAAATCCAATAAAAAAAAATTGACCTCATACATAATGAAATGGGTAGCTTTATCATTTCATAAGAAAAAAATTAGAAAAAATATATTAATTCAGGAAAACTTGGCTTATTAGGCAAATCGGGCCTTGCATAGTAGGCTGAGAAGTGCGTTCTGGCTATTAGGTACGACATATATATATATATATATATATATATATATATATATATATATATATATATATATATATATATATATATATATATATATATTTAATATGTAAGGGATTACCACCTCTGGATGGAAGAAGGAGGACCCTTAGCCTCGGAGGAAACCACACATAACGCATTAGAGAGAATGTTAAGGTCCCCTCCAATATATATTTGTGTGCTCACCTATTTGTACTCACATATTTGTGCTTGCGGGGGTTGAGCTCTGCTCTCTCGGCCAACCTCTCAACTGTCAATCTATGTTTTCTACTACTACATTTTTTTTTATTGGAGCAGTGGTCTGGGCCAGCTGGTAGACAGTGACACCATCACCACACAGCTGGAGCGGTGGTGTGGGCCAGCTGGTAGACAGTGACACCATCACCACACAGCTGGAGCGGTGGTCTGGGCCAGCTGGTAGACAGTGACACCATCACCACACAGCTGGGGCGGTGGTCTGGGCCAGCTGGTAGACAGTGACACCATCACCACACAGCTGGGGCGGTGGTCTGGGCCAGCTGGTAGACAGTGTCACCATCACCACACAGCTGGAGCGGTGGTCTGGGCCAGCTGGTAGACAGTGACACCATCACCACACAGCTGGGGCGGTGGTTTGGGCCAGCTGGTAGACAGTGACACCATCACCACACAGCTGGGGCGGTGGTCTGGGCCAGCTGGTAGACAGTGACACCATCACCACACAGCTGGGGCGGTGGTCTGGGCCAGCTGGTAGACAGTGACATCATCACCACACAGCTGGGGCGGTGGTCTGGGCCAGCTGGTAGACAGTGTCACCATCACCACACAGCTGGGGCGGTGGTCTGGGCCAGCTGGTAGACAGTGACACCATCACCACACAGCTGGAGCGGTCGACCAGTCACATCAGTGGACAACCAAATAAACACATCAATACCCACAAACATTTATAATCAGTAAACAAAGCAGCCAATCATCATGCCGCATTGTCTTCCGCCACCACATAACGCAGCCAATCACAACTCATTTCTGTCACTATACACATTAACGCAGCCAATTACGTCCCCCTTTCTCCTGACATTTCCCCTCCCTCCCTCTGTCTCTCAACAATACTACAACCAATCACAGGTCACTTCTCTACCTCCCCTCGTGTCAATAACAAGTTACTCGTATGAAAAGGATGGATTAATTCAATCAGTCAATGCAGTTAGAGGCTATCTTGTTTTTCTTTCCTGTTCAATAATTCAGTCAAGTGTGACTTTTATTTGTATATATACTGTATACTAGGTAGGGTACGCAGGATACCCGGCTGCGCCCGGGTCATTCTCCCTTCTGGTCAGAAACCGGGCCGCAGAGTCGTTGATCCTTGGAAACATCGAAAGCTAAGTTCCCCACTACCACCTCCCTCCCAATATTTCCCTCTCAAATCTCTTTCGAACCTTTCATTCATCCCTTCACCACTTTGTCTTCATCCCATTAACACTAATATATATATATATATATATATATATATATATATATATATATATCTTGCTTAAACACGCAAATTTGAAGTTAAACAACTTCAGACAACAACTCTCACCAGGAGACTCGAACCCTAGCCAGCACAGATGCTACACAACACCTGGCATAGCTGGTACGCCTTTAACCCACTACACCACTCAGACCCCTTAAAGGAGATGGAAATTTCATGGTATTTAACCCCGAAATTACTCATTTAGGGTAAATATCAGATCAAGAATAGCTGGTTCATCCACTCCTCTCCTTCTTGTCAGTACCGTGATGTGTTGGCTTAGAAAGTTTCTTGTTGCCACGTCCAGCAGCTTAGGTCTCCATGTGTCTGGTCCTCCATGTGGGTCTCTGTTCTCCCAATCTATGTTCCCGTGGGTAAAGTCTCCCATTTATAGTTTGGATCCGTTTCCTGCTAGCAACAGAAGCTGCTCTCTCTACTATATAATGGTGGCCATGTTGTTTCTATCATATTCCTGTCAGGGTCTTCTGTCATTTGGTGGGGGATTATATATGACTACTACTATAATTTTTTGTCCTCCAATTGCTATGGTGCCTGTTATGTAGTCACTGAAATCCTCACAGCCCTGAATAACCATCTCTTCAAAAGTAATTGTTACACCAAGCAATATAAGGCAACCTCCAATTGCTATAAGGCTGCTTCCTGGGGGTGGAAGCCTGGTCGAGGACCGGGCCGCGGGGATACTAAAAGCCCCGAAATCATCTCAAGATAACCTCAAGAAGGTGAAGACCTCCTGGAATTTCTTATTCAGTTCCTCACACACCTCCTTGTCGTTTGTAGTGAATGCTTCTGCCCCTATCCTTAATTTCATTGTTATTCATAATTTCAATAAACGCATTTAAATTTCAATTGTGTGTGTGTATACTCACCTATTTGTACTCACCTATTTGTGCTTTTGTGTGTGTGTGTGTGTGTGTATGTGTGTGTGTGTGTGTGTGTGTGTTTGTGGGTATTCACTTAGTTGTACTCACCTAGTTGTGTTTGCGGGGGTTGAGCTCTGGCTCTTTGGTCCCGCCTCTCAACCGTCAATCAACAGGTGTACAGATTCCTGAGCCTATTGGGCTCTATCATATCTAGACTTGAAACTGTGTATGGAGTCAGCCTCCATGTGTGTGTGTGTGTGTGTGTGAGTGTGTATGTGTGTATGTGTGTGTGTGTGTGTGTGTGTGTGTGTGTGTGTGTGTGTGTGTGTGTGTGTGTGTGTGTGTGTGTGTGTGTGTGTGTGTGTGTGTGTGTGTGTGTGTGTGTGTGTGTGTGTGTGTGTGTGTGTGTGTGTGAGTGTGTGTGTGTGTGTGTGTGTGTGTGTGTGTGTGTGTGTGTGTGTGTGTGTGTGTGTGTGTTTAGAGCCTGAGAAAGTCATTACCTTCACGTTTGAGATAGTTGTCCCTCGGACTGGATAAACACAAATAATATATTAACCCGAGGAGAAAACTCATTAGCGTATATTACTCCTCTCAGAGGCACAATTCTCCCGTGTACCATAAATTTAACACGTAATGAGTTCTTTTTAAAAGAATATCATATTTTCTTCTGTGATCTTCTAATGCTCTCACATTTTTCATTACTTATTCAGGGAACTGACAGTGAGTCTCGCTATCGTGTACTGTGATCATCGATATCAATTTCTTTCATTATTATGCACCCCATACCCATCTCGTAGGCAGTAGTGGAAAAGGTTACAGAGGCACATAATGGGTTCAGGAACTGAACCCCAGAGTTCGTTTAGTTGGGCAAGTGGCAATCTTTTGACGCTAGTTACACAATTGTTAATGTTACATATACATGTACATATGTATACAATCATTTACACAAATACATATACATATCGATAGTCTTTTTATATCACACGTGATTCAACAAGAGGCTCACAACAGTCACTATACAAGGCACTTTACATCTATGGTGAGTCACACAGTTACTAGTCTTGCTCCACACCCACCCAACTGGGCGGCAGCTTTAGTCATGTGCTCCACACCCACCCAACTGGGCGGCAGCTTTAGTCATGTGCTCCACACCCACCCAACTGGGCGGCAGCTTTACAGTCATGTTCAGGCGGCACCTACAGCAAACAAACTCTGACTACTTCGCTAAGATTCCTGGCAGTACATCATTATGAATGAAGTACTTACACATTTCTTGGACTCTATTGATTGTGTTATCTCTGAATTTCGCGAAGGTGCACCACAATCCCTACACCAGGAGCCAGGAGACGCGCCACAATCCCTACACCAGGAGCCAGGAGACGCGCCACAATCCCTACACCAGGAGCCAGGAGACGCGCCACAATCCCTACACCAGGAGCCAGGAGACGCGCCACAATCCCTACACCAGGAGCCAGAGGACGCGTCACAATCCCTACACCAGGAGCCAGGAGACGCGTCACAATCCCTACACCAGGAGCCAGAGGGCGCGTCACAATCCCTACACCAGGAGCCAGAGGGCGCGTCACAATCCCTACACCAGGAGCCAGAGGACGCGTCACAATCCCTACACCAGGAGCCAGGAGACGCGTCACAATCCCTACACCAGGAGCCAGGAGACGCGTCACAATCCCTACACCAGGAGCCAGGAGACGCGTCACAATCCCTACACCAGGAGACGCGTCACAATCCCTACACCATGAGCCAGAGGACGCGTCACAATCCCTACACCAGGAGCCAGAGGACGCGTCACAAGCCCTACACCAGGAGCCAGAGGACGCGTCACAATCCCTACACCAGGAGCCAGAGGACGCGTCACAATCCCTACACCAGGAGCCAGAGGACGCGTCACAAGCCCTACACCAGGAGCCAGAGGACGCGTCACAAGCCCTACACCAGGAGCCAGAGGACGCGTCACAATCCCTACACCAGGAGCCAGAGGACGCGTCACAATCCCTACACCAGGAGCCAGAGGACGCGTCACAAGCCCTACACCAGGAGCCAGAAGAGGCGCCACCGACACCGAACAATGGCACCCACAGGACATACATGACAAATAGCAAATCAAATGCCAACACTCAACAGTGAATTGGACTAACATTGGAGAGGGTAGAAGGTCAACTATGTACCTTATCAAGACAACACTCCGCAGACCAGAGGTTTGTTGTGCCTCTGAGACAAAGTTCTTAGGAAATGGACAACTCAAGCAGCGGGTGAAGCAGGTCTGCGTCTCCGCTTACATTGTCTCGTACAGTGGCCTCCGGTGGCTTAGTTGGCTTACTCGGCCACTGGGAACAACCAAAACATTGTTACATAAGACATGATCTACCGTAATTACAATCATTCACATGAGTTGCAGCACGCTTACTGTTCCCAGACGCGCTCTATGCATCACGACAGTGGACCATGTCGTGGTACAGTGGACTAGAGCGCGTCTGGGAAAACCCAGCACACAGGTTCGAACTCTCATTAAGGCTCCTGTGGATTTGTTGTTCGATAATTTGTGTGTTGTGTTATCAGCTCCTCCTGACCTCTTGGACTGGAGGGTGATTAGTGTAGGAGTCAACAGAGGGGCAGTGGTGGTGGTGACTGTTCCGTCACCACCACCACCACCGTCACCACCACCACCACCGTCACCACCATCACCACCGTCACCACCACCACCACCGTCACCACCATCACTGTTGTAGTCCACAAGTTAGTAGGAATTATTAGCTAGAGGATCATTACTACAACACTTAACGAATGATGATTGGAAGTACATGTTAAGTAGACAGACTATGGATCACATATCTAAGAAAGGTCAATGGATTAAGACCGAAGCTGTTTAGCCAAATTAATAATTCCTGGAAAGAGGAATTATTCTTCGTCAGGCTTCTAGGATCAAGGTTACCGCTCTCAAGGAAGGTATAATCCGATTAACCTTATCCCTAGAGCGGTAACCTTGATCCTATAAGCCTGACGAAGAATAATTCCTCTTTCGCTTTGACAAATTCTTGTTCTTCCTGATTAATGTCTTCGGGAAGATCATAGTTTCTTTGCCACTCTGAAATGAGGTTTTGAAATCGGTCCCAGTTTGCTAAAGCAAAGTTCCAGGCTTCAGATGGAGGCGGAGGTGGGGTGGGTAGGTTTAACTGAAGATCAATTTGGACCCCATAGTGGTCGCTTGTGAGTGTGGGCTCAACTGACCATGTTGCTGCAAGGTTAGGTCTAATCTGCCTCCTTGGATGTGGGTAGGTTCATTCTTGTTTAGGATTTGTATTTCTGGAAGCTGGTCCAGTAGATGTGTAATGTGTATGCCGGCTTCATTTGTTTTGTTCGAGCCCAGTGCCAATCGATGATGGGCATTAAAATCTCCACAAATGATTGTGTTTGTTGTTGTCGCGTGTCCAAATAACACAGAGAGATCCATTTCGGCATGTGGAGACCTGTACACATTGAACACTTCAAGTTTGTCGTGTCTTAGCTCAATGGTGACTCCCATTACCTCTGTCCCTGCTCCACAATTGGGTGGGCTGGTTATGGATTTGGAGATCAGGTCACATTTTACATAGATTGCACATCCCCTGGATTGCCCATTGATCCATGGAAGGAAGAAGCCTCGATAGCCTGAGATTTTAGGTTCTAATCCGGCTCGAAGCAAGCTCTCCTGTAGTATCAGGATGTCTATGCCCTTGGTTGCCGCTATGCATTGCAAGTGTTGCAATTTAGTGCGCAGTCCTTGCGCATTCCATTGCAGGATCTTTAGAATTCTAGGTTCTTGGAATTTGCTGATAATTCCGTGGTATCCATGGAGTCTGATGAACACGCCATGGAAGTAAGATCCTGTTGCTATGCAACAGGATCTTACTTTGTGAGGTCAAGGAACATGTGCATCGAGAGACCAGACAAATAAAAGAACAAAAGTGGCTGGAATGGTGTTCACACCTGAATGAACACACCTCTCTCGGAGAGATGTGGCAGCAAATCCACCGGGCCAAAGGGAATAAAACACCTAAAGCTCCACACCCCAAGGATCCTCAACAGGAAGCCGAAGTACTGGCAACCAGGTTTGCAGAGAGAGCAGCCAGCAATCAACTTCCACCAGATGTATTAGCAGTACAGACCGGACTAGAGGAAGAAAGGTGGCACAGAATCCTTACAGCATGTGAAGAAGTCTCTGACACTAATGCCCCCTTCACACTGGATGAGCTCAATCGGGCTAAGAAAAACTCCAAGGATACATCCCCTGGAGCCGACAAAATAACCTATAAAATGATTAGAAACCTCGGCCCAGAGGGAGACGCTGCATACCTAAGGTTAATTAATTTAGCCTGGACTTCTCAAACTAGACCTTCTGCTTGGAATAGAGCAGACATAGTGCCGATCCCAAAACCCAAAGATCCAGCTAATCCCAGGCCCATCTCTCTCCAAAGCTGTGCAGCCAAGACGGCTGACAGAATGGCACTCAACAGACTGGAGTGGAAAATGCCTAAACTGCACCATGATATGTATGCCTATAGAAGAGGGGTTGGCACAGTGGAATGTATTACAACTCTGTTAGCCCACTTGAATGACAGACCAGGAATGCTGATATTCCTGGACCTCGAAAAAGCCTTTGAACTGGCTAGCGCCCCAGCTATTCTCTGCTGCCTCATTGACAAAGAGGTCAGAGGCAACCTGCTCTCCTGGACCAAAAACTGTCTCATAAACAGAGAAGCAAGAGTAAAACTTCATGGCACAGTCTCTGAGTACAAAAGACATGAAAATGGTACACCGCAAGGAGGTATTCTTAGCCCTCTTCTCTTCAACTGTTTAATGGAAAGAATAATGAGGTTGAAACTCCCACATCACTGCAGGCTGCTAAACTATGCAGACGACTTTGTCATCATCATAAAAGGAAGGGATGCGGCGCGCCTTGCACCCAAATGCTTAGACTGCATCAGTAAAGAGGCAAAACAGATTGGGATCAAACTCAACCCCTCAAAGTCAAAGGCCATGCCCATAAAAATAGCGATGCTCAACGTCCAACTCACAGTACAGGGTCAACCAATAGAATGGGTCGACACCTATCAGTATCTAGGAATCATCCTGGACACACACATGAATTTTAATGCTGAGGTCACATACTTGAGAGAGCGAACTGCGGCCCGGACGGCAATCCTCAGGTCGCTAACCTCCCTTTCTGGAGGAGCCAATCTGCAAGTCCTTCGCACATACTATGTACAGGCAGTCAGATCAGTGATCGATTATGCCGCACCTGCACTCACAAATCTATCACACCAACAGTGGAAAAAGCTTGAAGTTGCCCAAAACAATGCTATGAGAGCTGCACTGGGAGCCCCCATGTGGACCAGGCTTGAAACTCTTAGACTGGAGACGGGTTTGCCCTCTCTACAAGAAAGAATATCACAAAGGACAGCTACAATTATCAGTAAGATAATTATTTCTTCTGATCCAATCCCAGTACGGCAGGCTTTGGTGGTTGGACTAGGCCAAAACAATGGAAACTCTTGGGTTGCAAGAGCAGGAAAAGTCCTAAACAGACTACATTTAAAAAACATGTTCTTGATAGAGAGGGTGATCATCCACACCCAAATTACACTCCTTCCGCGCCGTGGGAAGAGCCTACTTTCAAAATAGTAATAGAAAGTCTCCCAATGAAAAAGGCTGCCTATGATCCGACAATCCTAAGGCGCATAATAGAAGAGCAAATGTATAGCATAGCAGTAGCAGGAGCCACCCACATCTTCACAGACGGATCGGTGGACACAGAAAATGAGAGTGCTGGCGCTGCTCTTTGCACGACCAGCGTTCAGGCATATTGGAGACTGGGAGGACTAGTATCATCAACCCAAACTGAGCTGTTTGCCATACAACAGGCATTCGCATATGTGATTGCACAAAAAACTCAAAATGCAATCATACACACAGACTCAAAAACTGCACTTCAAATACTAGGACAAAAACAGTGGAAAGATAATGTGGAAATAATTACCACCATTTTGTATCAAGGAGCAGTCGCTAAAGGCAAAGGACTCAACATAACTTTAAACTGGATCCCATCCCATATTGGAATCCCATTAAATGAAAAAGCTGATGAAATTGCTAAATTGTCAACTCGTCATCCAGTGATACATAAAACAATTCAACCCAGCCTAGAGAACATAAAAAACATCATCACCAACAAACTCTCACACCTCAACAAAGCCTACCTGCACCAGAGAATAGCTGAAGGTTCGCCATCTGCAACATGGTATCTTCAGGCAACCAAATTAGAAAGGTTAAATATCCCAAAAGGAATCCACAGGGAAATAGCAGTTAGGCTATATAGACTACGTCTAGGTTACAGATGCAACTGGGAGATTGGTGAACCCCGACAGAGAGAGTGCATCTTCTGCCAAACTGTCACAGAAAAGCCATTACTTCACTATCTTCTGGAATGTGAAGCAACCAATGACCTTAGAAGAGCTTTAAGAGTTCCTGAATCATGCAGTGGCCACCCTGAAGCCACCAACACAGCCACTCTCCTGGTCAACAAAGGTGTCCAGCAGCTGGACACCCTCATAAAGACTGTGAAGCAGTATCCTCCCCAACGATAACAGCTTGATGGTTAAATGCAACCTCAGAATACTGAGAAAAAAAAAATGTACCACTTACGGGCTATTCATGCCCGTGCCACCTCTTGGGTGGCTTAATCTTTATCATCATCATCATTCCTCTTTCCAGGAATTATTAATTTGGCTAAACAGCTTCGGTCTTAATCCATTGACCTTTCTTAGATATGTGATCCATAGTCTGTCTACTTAACATGTACTTCCAATCATCATTCGTTAAGTGTTGTAGTAATGATCCTCTAGCTAATAATTCCTACTAACTTGTGGATTACAACACCACTCCCCTCCTTAAACACGCATATGTCCCCATATGCATCATTGCAATGGTTCCATTAGTGCAAGGACCTGGAGGATGCACCCACCATATGTGTACAACTAAAAAATCATCCAATAAGTTCATCATACACACGATGAAATAAATTAAATTTTCCCCGACATGACTCACAACACTTCTCCAACATATACATTATATTCACATCATAGCACAGGTAAAATAGTCTGTAATAATTTTTCCCATCTCCAACAATGCACATATACCTAAACTGCTGACATATAATTACATACAAACATAACCATAAAATTACATGGACCAGAATGCTGGCACTTAAACAGAAATGACACTAGTCATTAATATATACACAACACATATATATCTAAGGTTCTTCATCCTTAGTAACAAGTTAATAATAATTTAATATCTTGCCCTGTACTGTTGACATAAGGGCTTACAATGATCACACAATGTTTCACTGTCCTCCTCCACAATTTGCAGCATCACTTCTCTTGTCTTCGTGTCCCATGGTTGCTAGGTCATAGATCCACCACCATCACCATCACCACCATCACCACCACTACCACCACCACCACCACCACCACCACCACCATCACCACCACCACCATCACCACCACCATCATCACAACCACCACCATCACCACCACCACTACCACCACCACCAACATCACCACCACCACCGTCACCACCACCACCGTCACCACTACCACTACCATCACCCCATCATCACCACTACCACCACCACCACCACCACCACCAACATTACCACCACCACCGTCACCACCATCACCACCACCACCACTATCACCACCACCACCACCATCACCACCACTACCATCGCCACCACCATCACCACCATCGGCACCACCACCACCATCGCCACCACCACTACCACCATCACCACCACCGTCACCACCACCACCACCACCATCCCCACCACCACCACCACCACTACCAACACCACCACCACTGTCGGGAAACCGACACACACAAACACACACACACATATAAAACAGTCTCCCTGAGTCTGTAATCCCTTCAGGATGGAAAATGGGAGACTCCGTGACGTCATCGACTCCGTGACGTCATGGATGTCATCGTATATTTACATTATGAAACATTGTTAATAGACTAGTTTAGTATCTAGATTTAACAAAAAAGTATTCAATAAGACTGAATATAAATATTAACATCAAATTGTAGCTAGGTTCCCTTGTTAATGTAGAATTACTTTAGAAGTGGAACCAAGAGCCTGAGGGCGTTGGCCCCAGACAGAGACACTCCCACTACAGAACAATAGCAAACAAAGAGTGCTAGTGTGTTGCGTTACTGGTCACATTGGATAGACCTACTCTGTCCCAAGAAACTACCATAGCGACACCACTAATTCAACTAGAGCACTCCAGTATCCGACTTATCAAGTATTTTTTGTATTTTAATTATAATGTGCACATTTTTTCATTTATAAAAATAAGTCGGTCATAATGTATGAACAACCCATACCACAATGTACGTGTACTCCATTTACAACCCTCACATTTCATGTCATACCTGTAATTGATATGTTTAGGGAACTTTGATTAATTCCTTGCATTCCATACAGGTAAATTGTGAGAGGAGCAGCAAGAATCAATGCAGACAATTGGTTCATACACATTATTTGTTTGCCAAGCTTTGTCCTTCCCACCAGCCGCCATTACGTGGCACAAAGAGGCACAGAGCCACACCCAATCTGGAGGCTACACCTACACGCCTTACCAGGCCCACACTACTGGCACAGCTAAGCCATTATTATCAGTATTAGTAGTCATAATTAGTAATTATTACTAGTAGATTAGACCACTACATGTGGTATATTATAATAATAAAAGGTAAACAATTGGTAGTTTAAGAAGGAGCCATAACAAAGTGGTTTAGGCTACCAATTGTCCCTCCCATTAGTGTGTGAGATAATTTCAGGCAGTTTACCAGTATATACAGTTCACTCAATTAATTCTTACTTACTAAGAAAAATAAATAAGACATAACTTTATCTTATTAAAGTCAATCAAAAAAAAGAGATTAGCTGCCTGGAGTTTCCCCACAACCACCATTACCACCACCACCACCATAACCACCATTACCACCACTACTACCACCACCATCGCCACCATCACCCCTACCACCACCACCACCACCGTCACCACCACAACCACCATCGTCACCACCACAACCACCACCATCACCACCACCACCATCGCCACCACCACCAATCCAACACCACCACCGTCACCACTACCACCACCACTACCACCACCACCACCACCACCACCACCACGACTACCACCACCATCGCCACCACCACCATCACCACCACCACTACCACCACCATCGCCACCACCATCGCCACCACCACCACCACCACTGTCACCACCACCACTACCACCATCGCCACCCCACTACCACCACCACCACCACCATCGCCACCACCACCACCACACCATCGCCACCACCACCACCACCACCACCATCGCTACCACCACCACCACCACCATCGCCACCTCCATCACTACCACCACCATCGCCACCACCACCACCACCACCACCATCACTACCACCACCATCGCCACCACCACCATTACCATCACCACCACCACCACTACCATCACCATCACCCCCATCACCAAAACCACCACCACCACTTTCGCCACCACCACCATCACCACCACCACCATCACCACCATCACCACCACCACCGTCACCACCACCACCGTCACCACCACCACCACTGTTACGGCCCTATTGGGTCGCAACTGGGTTCTTTCTCTGATGTTATTATAGTTTGGGTATCCGCCCCAAGTTAGTAGTGGCTTTCAAGGGGTGTGTTCCGTAACGCAAGTAAATTAAAGGGGAAGGGATACAAATACACTAAATTAAATATATATATTACCACCACCAATAAATAAATATATAAACTGTCACTCGGGGGGTATAAACACTATAATGTACAAAATGGTCTTCCTCTGAAGACACAGAATGCTCCACGGTGCTCAACGATGCTTAGCCCTGGTTCTCTTCTTGTGGCCTCACGATGAATCCTTCGATTCTCTAGGCGAGTCTACCCTGGCCACAGGCCAGCCAAATCACAGTCCCACTGGGTGCACCGTCGTGGAGACCTTCAACCACAAATCCAGCCTGTAGCTGGCAGGTTCCAATCGGCTCTGCTGCGTAGGGCCACTCCACGACCGATACTAGGGTTGCGAGCCCTAGGCAGGAGCCTCGTGTGATTCCGCTGATCACTCTCCTCACCACAACACCCCAGTGGTTAGTCTTCTCCACTAGTCAGCCCCGGGTACAACAATTCCAGGTCCTGCCACCTCACAGGCATGCTAACACTACAGTGTTCATCCGGGGGGGGGGGGGGTGACTCACAGCTTCTGCAGCAAACACGTGGAGATACTATGGCTGCCTTGGGTAGACTGATCCACTCCGATTCAGCAGTCCCAGGTCGACTCTGTAATCAGACACGTCTTTAGTACTGGGTACACTCTAGGGCACCTCACTTACAGGCTTAGACACAAACGCCCACCTATCCATTCCATAGATGGCGTTGCTGTCTAAGCGTCACCTCACCAGAGGTCAGCAGCGGCTATGTCATGAGCTGATCAAGACGGGAAACCAGGCCCTGTGGCCGGTATATCTCGTCCTCACTAGATGGCATCGTCCATTTGGAGGGGGTTTCGGGAGCTGACCCACAGATGGCGTGGTCGTCACAACTCCATGCTACGACGCTGGACTCGGGTCCGTAACAACCACCATCACTACCACCACCACCACCGTCACCACCACTACCACCACCACCACCGTCACCACCACCACCACCACCGTCACCACCACCACCATCACCGTCACCACCACCGTCACCACCACCGTCACCAGCACCGTCACCACCACCACCACCAGCACAACCAACACCACCATCATCACCACCATCACCACCACCACCATCACCACATCATCATATCTCTCCTAATAAAATTAGGCAACCAGCGCCAATGATATATTTAGTTAACAATTCTATTTGCATATTTTATATGAAACAAAAACTGATCTGAGATTAATTTTTTATTTTAAAACAACACAGTAGTCAGTAGCCTTAACTCTAGAACAACACAGTACTCAGTAGTCTTTACTCTAGAACAACACAGTAGTCAGTAGTCTTTACTCTAGAACAGCACAGTAGTCAGTAGTCTTAACTCTAGAACAACACAGTAGTCAGTAGTCTTAACTCTAGAACAACACAGTACTCAGTAGTCTTTACTCTAGAACAACACAGTAGTCAGTAGCCTTAACTCTAGAACAACACAGTACTCAGTAGTCTTTACTCTAGAACAACACAGTAGTCAGTAGTCTTTACTCTAGAACAGCACAGTAGTCAGTAGTCTTAACTCTAGAACAACACAGTAGTCAGTAGTCTTAACTCTAGAACAACACAGTACTCAGTAGTCTTTACTCTAGAACAACACAGTAGTCAGTAGCTTTAACTCTAGAACAACACAGTACTCAGTAGTCTTTACTCTAGAACAACACAGTAGTCAGTAGTCTTTACTCTAGAACAGCACAGTAGTCAGTAGTCTTAACTTTAGAACAACACAGTAGTCAGTAGTCTTAACTCTAGAACAACACAGTACTCAGTAGTCTTTACTCTAGAACAGCACAGTAGTCAGTAGTCTTAACTCTAGAACAACACAGTACTCAGTAGTCTTTACTCTAGAACAGCACAGTAGTCAGTAGTCTTAACTCTAGAACAACACAGTACTCAGTAGTCTTTACTCTAGAACATCACAGTACTCGGTAGTTTGTACTCTAGAACAACACAGTAGTCAGTAGTCTTTACTCTAGAACAACACAGTAGTCAGTAGCCTTAACTCTAGAACAACACAGTACTCAGTAGTCTTTACTCTAGAACAACACAGTAGTCAGTAGCTTTAACTCTAGAACAACACAGTACTCAGTAGTCTTTACTCTAGAACAACACAGTAGTCAGTAGTCTTTACTCTAGAACAACACAGTACTCAGTAGTCTTTACTCTAGAAAAACACAGTAGTCAGTAGCCTTAACTCTAGAACAACACAGTACTCAGTAGTCTTTACTCTAGAACAGCACAGTAGTCAGTAGTCTTAACTCTAGAACAACACAGTACTCAGTAGTCTTTACTCTAGAACAACACAGTAGTCAGTAGTCTTAACTCTAGAACAACACAGTACTCAGTAGTCTTTACTCTAGAACATCACAGTACTCGGTAGTTTGTACTCTAGAACAACACAGTAGTCAGTAGTCTTTACTCTAGAACAACACAGTAGTCAGTAGTCTTAACTCTAGAACAACACAGTAGTCAGTATAGTGTTTACTCAGGAACAGCTCAGTATAGTCTTTACACAAGAACAGCACAGTACTCGGCACCGTATTGAACTCTTAAAGAACCTTCAATGTAACCTTGAAAGGCTCCCGAGAATCAATGTCGCAGCGGCCCGGTCTTCTACCTGGCCTCTAGCTTGGTGATCTGACCAACCAAACTGTTAGACGTCGTTGCACGCACAGTGCATGTCTGATGCAGTAATTACCATTCAAAGTGGTACTATATAATTATTCTAAGATCATTTGGGATTTATCCATACTTTGTTTGCAACATTCTTAGGAAGAATTTAACGCTTGGGTTATCTTGAGTTTATCTTGAGGTTATCTTGAGATGATTTCGGGGCTTAGCGTCCCCGCGGCCCGGTCCTCGACCAGGCCTCCTTTTCGTTACACACACCCAGGAAACAGCTCGCAGCAGCTGTCTAACTCCCAGGTACCTATTTACTGTTAGGTGAACAGGACCCATCAGGATGAAAGAAACTCTGCCCATTTGTTTCCAGCTCCACCAGAGATCGAACCCGGAACCTCAGGAATACGAATCCGAAGCGCTGTCCACTCAGCTATCAGGCCCCATAATCTGTGGGTATCCTTCACCTGATCCCCCAATTTGAGTTGTAAACTCGTACCGGGGAGGACTCGGTATACCCAGCACGGTATACCACTCACACAAGTTAGGTGACCTAATACCCGGAGAAGAGGAGCATAGAAAACTTTGATGGCGTAATTGCTCGTCCGAGGTCACCCAGAGCTGAAGAACTCCACTGAAGCAACGAAGGTGGTTGATCCTCCACTCTCACTGTGATGCGTCCTCTGCTGTAGTCCACACGCAGTTTGCTGCTGTAGTCCACACGCAGTTTCCTGCTGTAGTCCACACGCAGTTTACTGCTGTAGTCCACACGCAGTTTCCTGCTGTAGTCCACACGCAATTTCCTGCTGTAGTCCACACGCAGTTTCCTGCTGTAGTCCACACGCAGTTTACTGCTGTAGTCCACACGCAGTTTACTGCTGTAGTCCACACGCAGTTTACTGCTGTAGTCCACACGCAGTTTACTGCTGTAGTCCACACGCAGTTTACTGCTGTAGTCCACACGCAGTTTACTGCTGTAGTCCACACGCAGTTTACTGTTGTAGTCCACACGCAGTTTACTGCTGTAGTCCACACGCAGTTTACTGCTGTAGTCCACACGCAGTTTACTGCTGTAGTCCACACGCAGTTTCCTGCTGTAGTCCACACGCAGTTTACTGCTGTAGTCCACACGCAGTTTCCTGCTGTAGTCCACACGCAATTTCCTGCTGTAGTCCACACGCAGTTTACTGCTGTAGTCCACACGCAGTTTACTGCTGTAGTCCACACGCAGTTTACTGCTGTAGTCCACACTCAGTTTGCTGCTGTAGTCCACACAGAGTTTACTGTTGTAGTCCACACGCAGTTTACTGCTGTAGTCCACACGCAGTTTACTGCTGTAGTCCACACGCAGTTTGCTGCTGTAGTCCACACGCAGTTTCCTGCTGTAGTCCACACGCAGTTTACTGCTGTAGTCCACACGCAGTTTGCTGCTGTAGTCCACACGCAGTTTCCTGCTGTAGTCCACACGCAGTTTACTGCTGTAGTCCACACGCAGTTTCCTGCTGTAGTCCACACGCAATTTCCTGCTGTAGTCCACACGCAGTTTCCTGCTGTAGTCCACACGCAGTTTACTGCTGTAGTCCACACGCAGTTTACTGCTGTAGTCCACACTCAGTTTGCTGCTGTAGTCCACACGCAGTTTACTGCTGTAGTCCACACGCAGTTTACTGCTGTAGTCCACACGCAGTTTACTGCTGTAGTCCACACGCAGTTTACTGCTGTAGTCCTCACGCAGTTTACTGCTGTAGTCCACACGCAGTTTACTGCTGTAGTCCTCACGCAGTTTACTGCTGTAGTCCACACGCAGTTTGCTGCTGTAGTCCACACGCAGTTTACTGCTGTAGTCCTCACGCAGTTTACTGCTGTAGTCCACACGCAGTTTGCTGCTGTAGTTCACACGCAGTTTACTGCTGTAGTCCACACGCAGTTTACTGCTGTAGTCCACACGCAGTTTGCTGCTGTAGTCCACACGCAGTTTACTGCTGTAGTCCACACGCAGTTTACTGCTGTAGTCCACACGCAGTTCTCTGCTGTAGTCCACACGCAGTTCTCTGCTGTAGTCCACACGCAGTTTACTGCTGTAGTCCACACGCAGTTTACTGCTGTAGTCCTCACGCAGTTCTCTGCTGTAGTCCACACGCAGTTCTCTGCTGTAGTCCACACCCAGTTTACTGCTGTAGTCCACACGCAGTTCTCTGCTGTAGTCCACACGCAGTTCTCTGCTGTAGTCCACACGCAGTTTACTGCTGTAGTCCACACGCAGTTCTCTGCTGTAGTCCACACGCAGTTTACTGCTGTAGTCCACACGCAGTTTACTGCTGTAGTCCACACGCAGTTTACTGCTGTAGTCCACACGCAGTTCTCTGCTGTAGTCCTCACGCAGTTCTCTGCTGTAGTCCTCACGCAGTTCTCTGCTGTAGTCCTCACGCAGTTTACTGCTGTAGTCGTCACGCAGTTCTCTGCTGTAGTCCTCACGCAGTTCACTGCTGTAGTCCTCACGCAGTTTACTGCTGTAGTCCACACGCAGTTTACTGCTGTAGTCCTCACGCAATTTACTGCTGTAGTCCACACGCAGTTTACTGCTGTAGTCCACACGCAGTTTACTGCTGTAGTCCACACGCAGTTTACTGCTGTAGTCCACACGCAGTTTACTGCTGTAGTCCACACGCAGTTTACTGCTGTAGTCCACACGCAGTTTACTGCTGTAGTCCACACGCAGTTTACTGCTGTAGTCCACACGCAGTTTACTGCTGTAATCCACACGCAGTTTACTGCTGTAGTCCACACGCAGTTTACTGCTGTAGTCCACACGCAGTTTACTGCTGTAGTCCACACGCAGTTTACTGCTGTAGTCCACACGCAGTTTACTGCTGTCGTCCACACGCAGTTTACTGCTGTAGTCCACACGCAGTTTGCTGCTGTAGTCCTCACGCAGTTTACTGCTGTCGTCCACACGCAGTTTACTGCTGTAGTCCACACGCAGTTTGCTGCTGTAGTCCTCACGCAGTTTGCTGCTGTAGTCCACACGCAGTTTACTGCTGTAGTCCACACGCAGTTTACTGCTGTAGTCCTCACGCAGTTTGCTGCTGTAGTCCACACGCAGTTTACTGCTGTAGTCCACACGCAGTTTACTGTTGTAGTCCACACGCAGTTTACTGTTGTAGTCCACACGCAGTTTAACTGTTGTAGTCCTCACGCAGTTTACTGTTGTAGTCCACACGCAGTTTAACTGTTGTAGTCCTCACGCAGTTTAACTGGTGTGTGCGTGTGCTTGACTATTCACCTACCTGTAAAAATCTAGTCATTCGTCCAGATATTCTGACGAATATTTATTCACACAATTTTTGCTTCACCGCGACAGCATAATTGTCCACAACATGCAGGTGGCATCAGCGTGTTCACCTGGCTTATGTTACACTCACAAAGACAAAGGTCAACAAACACACTTGAGTTACAGGTCAACAAAGACACTTGAGTTACAGGTCAACAAAGACACTTGAGTTACAGGTCAACAAAGACACTTGAGTTATAGGCCAACAAAAACACTTGAGTTACAGGTCAACAAATCTTCTCCGTTGACGGCAGGAAAATGCTGCATACTGACACAGCGATTAAGGTCTATTAAATCACGGTATTTCTCTAGTACAAATTAATATATATATTGGTGATTTTTTTGGGGCACAGTTAGGCCTTCGTCAGGTTAGGTTAGGGTGGTTCAAGTGTATTAGCTGTTAGGAGGCTGAGAGTGAATAATTTCTCAAGTCATAGCTTGAGAAGAGTGCAAAATGGACTGTTGGCAATTTGGAGCGAGTCCATATGTTATTACTTACTTTTGGCACACGACGTAATATATATATATTGACCCATTAGCGTCCGTAGGAATCATGTATATTCATATTGTCACCTAATTATACTCCTTGCTTCGACTCTGGGTAAAGATTTACTTCCATAAAAGTAAAAGTTATGTTAAGTAAAAAAGTCCATGTTAAAGCTCAACAGTCTCACTAATCTAACCTTTCTTAACCTTAAATAACCGAACTTAACCTAGCATAACTTAATCTAACACTCCCTAACTTAGGCTAACACAACCTAACCTAATTAACTAACTTAGCCTAACCATCTAACCTAACATAACCTATCTAATTAATCTAACCTAACCAAACCATCTAGCCTAACTTACCATAACCAACTTACCTAACCTAACCTAACAAAGACAAGTGTACAAAGTAAGTTGCCACAGATAAACAAACAAACCAATTGGTATGGTTGGAGAGTCAGGCCTAAGAACAGTTTGCCCATAGGCCTCACTACTCTTATATTTTCTCCTCTCTCTCTCTCTCTCTCTCTCTCTCTCTCTCTCTCTCTCTCTCTCTCTCTCTCTCTCTCTCTCTCTCTCTCTCTCTCTCTCTCTCTCTCACTCTCTCTCTCTCTCTCTCTCTCTCTCTCTCTCTCATTTCCTATTTCATCATCACATATTACAAATTTGTCCCAGTCCCAAGTTCAAAAACTTTATTCATAAAATGGCTGTGTATTGACTTAGTTGAAATAGTTTCAAGTACTTTATTAATTTATTCAAGAAAGAGGTACCTATAATTACCCAATATTGATCATTATAATTATAAGTCTTATAATTTATAATATGAACAGAAGGGCCTATTATGACATGAATCAAACACATTATTATACAGTGAAGTTGAAGCACCTGAAAAAGCGATCACTGAATTGTGAACAATAAATCAAAGCCAATCGAAACAAAAAAAATTTCATGCCCTTTTTTTTTTACTATAAGTCTAAAATTTGCCAATTTCTCTTGCGGAGTTATAAGGAAGTTTAACATAGCCGGGTGCATCCCAGTTATAAAGAAACACGCAGACAATTTCCAAAAACCCGGCTGAAATCCACTGGCAATATTGGAAACTAATAAAGTCGCCAGTTTTTTTGGAAAGTGGGCGTTGGTGGCGGGAGAGACGACCAGGGCGCCCCCAACCCACACACACACCCCACCCCCCCTCCCCAACCCACACACACACCCCACCCCCCCTCCCCAACCCACACACACACCCCACCCCCCCTCCCCAACCCACACACACGCCCCCCCTCCACCACCCACACACCCCAACCTCGCCAGGAAGAGCCTCTCTCTCTTTATGAGAGACTGATACCGCAGGTACCCAATTACTGCCAGGTGAACGAGGGCCAACAGTTGAGGACTGGCTCCCAGTCAATCTTCCCCTGGCCAGGTTTCGAACCAAGACCATTGACGACACGCAGGGCGAATGTGTTAACAATTTGCGTTTCCCTGTCCATTATACAGAGGTGGGTATAGGATTAGGCCATTTCCGTCTGCTACTAGCAGGCTGAGAGGAGCTCTTACCATAGCCCTGGTAAGCCTTACCCTACAAGATTTTCCCTGGAACTTAGATCGTCAGTCGGTTTACATCCAGGTTCCCAATTGACGCTGGGTCAACAGAGGCGATTGGTTGGGGACTGGTTCCCAGTTAATCCACTAACATGGCTTGAGTGTGTGTGTACTCACCTATTTGTACTCACCCCACAAATGCACACTTCCCTGGGTAATGCATAGTTCCCTTTGTTATGGTCACTAGACGTTAGATCAATCGAGAAAATATTTTAATTATGAATAAATCGATTCTGTAAATACCTCACTCAATGCACTTGAAGGTTTGAATATTAGACTAATAATGAGGTTCCGTTTTCTTCCTTAACACCAAGTAACTCTGCCACATAATTTGAGGGATTTAAGAGTTATGGTGCCAGATTCACGAAAGCACTTACGCAAGCACTTACGAACGTGTACATCTTTCCTCAATCTTTGACGGCTTTGATTACATTTATTAAACAGTTTACAAGCATGAAAACTTCCCATTCAACTGTTGTTATTGTTATAAAAAGCCTCCTGGTGCTTCGGAGCTCATTAACTGCTAAATAATTGGAAACAAAGCCACCAAAGATTGAGAAAAGATGGACAGGTTCGTAAGTGCTTGCGTAAGGGCTTCGTGAATCTGACCCCTGTATATTTACCTCTGCAATATGCAATCCTAGCTGCCTCCATTTGACCTATTTACTAGATGGAATGTATAGAAGTTATATATATAACTAATATAAACCAATATCCAATATAAACCAATATATGTATATATATATATATACATATATTGGTTTCCAAACCTCACTGGTCGTATAAACCCAAATATGAGTCTCTGTGAATAATCCGAACACATCGACTGTATTAGAAACCATTTATAAACCGGAATTTCTTTGCCTCTGTTGACATTTTGCTTTGTATCTTGACAAATAAAAAGGCCGTTCCGTTGTGTTGGGTTCTGGATGGAATTGATAGGTCAATTACAGCCCGATCTCGACCCTGGGTTTGCGGGGCATTTGGAGTAGATTTTTGCAATGCAGATAGTTGGTGCAGTATTTGAGAGGAGCGGGGGGAGGGGGGAGGTATATAATGGCTCACAGGGGCATGGATGATGTTGTCTTTATACGGCCTTTCGATTCTTGCTTGTTTCATTACGGCCCCATTATACTAACTTTTGTTTTGTTTGGGCCCGTCTTGCTCGCTTCCCTGTCTATTATAGCCCTGATATTCTAGCTTCCCTGTCTATTATAGCCCTGATATTCTAGCTTCCCTGTCTATTATAGCCCTGATATTCTAGCTTCCCTGTCTATTATAGCCCTGATATTCTAGCTTCCCTGTCTATTATAGCCCTGATATTCTAGCTTCCCTGTCTATTATAGCCCTGATATTCTAGCTTCCCTGTCTATTATAACACCTCTATTCCTTAGCTGTTATTGCCCTTTCTAGTCTAAATTATATGAGTGTTATTGCTTATCTATTCTGAGTTCATTGTTTAATTTGTTTTTGTAGGGATATTCCTGTAGGGATATTCCGGGGAGCCGGTCGGCCGAGCGGACAGCACGCTGGACTTGTGATCCTGTGGTCCCGGGTTCAATTCCGGGCGCCGGCGAGAAACAATGGGCAGAGTTTCTTTCACCCTATGCCCCTGTTACCTAGCAGTAAAATAGGTACCTGGGTGTTAGTCAGCTGTCACGGGCTGCTTCCTCGGGGTGGAGGCCTGGTCGCGGACCGGGCATCGGGGACACTAAAAGCCCCGAAATCATCTCAAGATAACCTCAAGATAACCTGCGCGGGCCCTAAGCCTCTGGCTGGCCCACTGGACGGGCCCTAAGCCTCTGGCTGGTTCACTGGGCGGGCCCTAAGCCTCTGGCTGGCCCACTGGGTGGGCCCTAAGCCTCTGGTTGGCCCACAAAGTGTTGCTAGTTTCTGTTTTACTTGGGCGGAGTTTGAGTATTTATGACTCTTATGGTCGATTCAGTAAGATTTTGTCCCACGTGTTTAACAACTTCTTCTGCTCTGTTGTATCTTAGTTAAACTCTTAATGGTTTTGTAACTGTGCACTGTGTTAGATAATGTTCCAGTGGTCTGTTGTGGTTGTAACTGTGCACTGTGTTAGATAATGTTCCAGTGGTCTGTTGTGGTTGTAACTGTGCACTGTGTTAGATAATGTTCCAGTGGTCTGTTGTGGTTGTAACTGTGCACTGTGTTAGATAATGTTCCAGTGGTCTGTTGTGGTTGTAACTGTGCACTGTGTTAGATAATGTTCCAGTGGTCTGTTGTGGTTGTAACTGTGCACTGTGTTAGATAATGTTCCAGTGGTCTGTTGTGGTTGTAACTGTTCACTGTGTTAGATAATGTTCCAGTGGTCTGTTGTGGTTGTAACTGTTCACTGTGTTAGATAATGTTCCAGTGGTCTGTTGTGGTTGTAACTGTGCACTGTGTTAGATAATGTTCCAGTGGTGTGTTGTGGTTGTAACTGTGCACTGTGTTAGATAATGTTCCAGTGGTCTGTTGTGGTTGTAACATTGCACTGTGTTAGATAATGTTCCAGTGGTCTGTTGTGGTTGTAACTGTACACTGTGTTAGATAATGTTCCAGTGGTCTGTTGTGGTTGTAACTGTACACTGTGTTAGATAATGTTCCAGTGGTCTGTTGTGGTTGTAACTGTGCACTGTGTTAGATAATGTTCCAGTGGTCTGTTGTGGTTGTAACTGTACACTGTGTTAGATAATGTTCCAGTGGTGTGTCGAGCATTTCTCTACAGTGGTGACATTTCCTCTCATCTTCTGGAACCTGTAAGCCTATTACCCATGCCCTGTTTAATATTACCCTTCTCTTCTAGCCCCCATTATCTAGTTTTACCCTTATATCCTAGCCCCATTATATATTATAATACTTCTATTCTAGCCCCATTATGTATTATTACCCTTCTCTTCTAGCCCCCATTATCTAGTATTACCCTTCTCTTCTAACCCCATTATCTAGTATTACCCTTCTATTCTAACCCCATTATCTAGTATTACCCTTCTATTCTAACCCCATTATCTAGTATTACCCTTCTATTCTAACCCCATTATCTAGTATTACCCTTCTATTCTAACCCCATTATCTAGTATTACCCTTCTATTCTAACCCCATTATCTAGTATTACCCTTCTATTCTAGCCCCATTATCTAGTATTACCCTTCTATTCTAGCCTCATTATCTAGTATTACCCTTCTATTCTAGCCTCATTATCTAGTATTACCCTTCTATTCTAGCCTCATTATCTAGTATTACCCTTCTATTCTAACCCCATTATCTAGTATTACCCTTCTATTCTAACCCCATTATCTAGTATTACCCTTCTATTCTAACCCCATTATCTAGTATTACCCTTCTATTCTAACCCCATTATCTAGTATTACCCTTCTATTCTAGCCCCATTATCTAGTATTACCCTTCTATTCTAGCCCCATTATCTAGTATTACCCTTCTATTCTAGCCTCATTGTCTATTATTGCCTTTCTATTTTAGCTTCTATTTTCCATTGTTACCCTACTGTACTACCATTCTTTATTATAATGATATATATAATAGGTGTGTTGTGGTCCTGGCAGCTGGCCCTGTGGCCCTGTCAACCTGTCCTCTTAAAAAGAACGTCGCTTTTGGCCGTTTACCAGTATGGATGAAAGTGGACGTAATTTGAAAATGAAAAAAAAAATTAAAATAAATTTGAGATTTTTTTTTTGAACAACAGTTAGTTAAAAGTCCTCTAGTAGGTTATGTGGGCAGGAAATTCTCATAAAGTTTCAAAACGTTATGAAAAACGTTAATAGAAAATTTCTTCTCCTAACTTTTCCGAGTAAGCCGGACGACTCAAACAGAAAACGGGACAGTACGTCACTTTCGTGAGCCGATTTCATTTCAAATTACGTCCACTTTTGGCCATAGCGGCGCATACGAGCCAAAAGCGACGTTATTTTTAAGAGGACGGGTTGGACACACATAGCTTCAGTGGTCGCTATTGCTCTACTGTGTTAGTTAATTTCTTCATTAAGACTAAAATACCAGCTTCTGTTTTCATTATTTTTCATTATAACTTTACTGAAGTTATTCTACTAAGGTCTTTTTCCATTATGGTCCAATACTCTTTGATCTATATTAACTATTTAGTTAATACACTGGTCTTTGTTCATCCTTATTCCACAAGTCTATATTAATCTATATAAATCAAAATGTAAATGTTCTTTTGTTCAAAACCGCTAATCTCCGAAAGTTCTTCACCGATTGCTTTGAAATTTTCACACAATGTTCCATTCGCATCAGTGGCTCAGCACCGCACACGCGTTGCTGAGCCACAGCAACGCATGGCCGGGTACAGCTAGTTAATTAATAAATTTGTTCGTTGGTCAATAGGACACTTCCTCGCTGGGACAATACAATGCAAATTTTCGTGGGAGATGCATCAAATGAGATGCAGTAAGTTCCGTAGAACTTCGGTTTCAACTACTTTTACCATGTCGTAGCTCAATCGATTAAGGCAGCGTCTGGGATGCTCTCGGACGCAGGTTCGAATCCTCGTCACGGCCCTTGTGGATTTGTTATTTCGTATGAGCCTTGAGAAGTCTCAGGACGCCCTACAGGACTCACTGGTATCCCAGGTAGCAGTGCTTTTAGCATGTCGTGGTTAAGTGGTCAAAGGCGTGCACGTGGGTGTTCCCAGCGTGTGCAGGTTCCACTTTTCCTCGTGGCGGTTACCTTGCCATGATTTCATGGTTTGGCGTCCCCGCGGCCCGGTCCTCGACCAGGCCTCCTGGTTGCTGGACTGGTCAACCAGGCTGTTGGACGCGGCTGCTCGCAGCCTGACGTACGAGTCACAGCCTGGTTGATCAGGTATCCCTTGAAGGTGTTTATCAAGTTCTCTTAATACAGATTGTTTCCTACTGAAGCCCTATTGATACACCACATTAATGTGATGTCTAAAACGTCGTGCAAGAACATCCTCCCGAGAATTCTTAAGACCAATTTAAAAACATTTATTGGATCATTTCACTGGTCTTGGAGACGTTGCCAGAGGTGACTGCAGAGCCTCTCAAGATTATATCACAAACCCTCCTCCTACGACCTCCATCACGGCGTCCTGGCCAGGATTTCTCAATCAAAACTGCGGGGATGGTGGATGTAAAACACTTGTGATTGGAGGAAACTGTTCAACTCGATCCAATCATATTTCACCCCAGTTGAAGTGTTTGGGTCTCGCAGTGTGAGCTCACAATGGATCCTGTGACATGCTTTTTTGCCCTTCGTAAATGGTTGTATACGCCTATGTTGTCTTTTATTTAATCTCGTAAAATGTGTAACGTATCCAGTGACATGAGAGAGAGAGAGAGAGAGAGAGAGAGAGAGAGAGAGAGAGAGAGAGAGAGAGAGAGAGAGAGAGAGAGAGAGAGAGAGAGAGAGAGAGACAGAGAGAGAGAGAGAGAGAGAGAGAGAGAGAGAGAGAGAGAGAGAGAGAGAGAGAGAGAGAGAGAGAGAGAGAGAGAGAGAGAGAGACAGAGAGAGAGAGAGAGAGAGAGAGAGAGAGAGAGAGAGAGAGATAGAGAGAGATAGAGAGAGATAGAGATTTGGAGAAAGGAGGAGAGGCAAGATAGAGAGGGAGAAGCAAGATAATCTCCCGCAACTCTTCCCCCGTGTGTGTGGTACACACTCACAAAGAAACACAACCACTGTGTATTCACAATCTTCCTCACACCGAGGTTTCCTGAGTTAGTAGGTCACATTATGGACGTTTTGACGAGACGGGAAGGGAACTATCAGGGGGGAAAGCGCCAAGCCATTGGAACTATATAGCACTGGGAAGGGGTCAGGATAAGGATTTTGGGATAGGACGGGGGGAAGGAATGGTGCCCAACCACTTGGACGGTCGGGAATTGAACGCCGACCTGCATGAAGCGAGACCGTCGCTCTACCGTTTAGCCCAACTTGAAAGACTTTAGCTATATATAATATCAAAGACCAACAAGGGTCACATGACAGATAAATCAGCGCTACGAGTTACTTTAAAATAATATGAACATAAATTACATTGATATGCGAGGCTTCAGAGCCAGGTTGATATCAACCATCACCGGCAGCCATCATCTTATAATGCAGCATCTATTGACAGGTTACATCCATCATCATATAATGCAGCATCTATTGACAGGTTACATCCATCATCTTATAATGCAGCATCTATTGACAGGTTACATCCATCATCTTATATTGCAGCATCTATTGACAGGTTACATCCATCATCTTATAATGCAGCATCTATTGACAGGTTACATCCATCATCTTATAATGCAGCATCTATTGACAGGTTACATCCATCATCATATAATGGAGCATCTATTGACAGGTTACATCCATGATCATATAATGCAGCATCTATTGACAGGTTACATCCATAATCTTATAATGGAGCATCTATTGACAGGTTACATCCATGATCATATAATGGAGCATCTATTGACAGGTTACATCCATAATCTTATAATGGAGCATCTATTGACAGGTTACATCCATAATCTTATAATGGAGCATCTATTGACAGGTTACATCCATAATCTTATAATGGAGCATCTATAGACAGGTTACATCCATAATCTTATAATGGAGCATCTATTGACAGGTTACATCCATAATCTTATAATGGAGCATCTATAGACAGGTTACATCCATAATCTTATAATGGAGCATCTATTGACAGGTTACTCAACACGATACTGGAACTAACGAGGCCTACACACGGTGGATATCTGCTTGATGGGGTTCTGGGAGTTCTACTCCCCAAGCCCGGCCCGAGCTTGACTTGGGAGGGCTTGGTCTAACAGGCTGTTGCTCGGAGCGGCCCGCAGGCCCACATGTGCACCACAGCCCGACTGGTCCGGGCTGTCGTGGATAGAAGTCCGGGCTGTGGTGGATAGAAGTCCGGGCTTCCTACACAGTGGATAAGACGCACTGTAGTTCACAACATATAACATCGTGAGGTTTCCATTAGGCTTTCACACAATGCCTTATAAAACAACAAATAAAAATTTAACTTCATTTGAAGTAAAATTAATTGAAAAATAAATCAAATTTGTATTAGCTGCGTAATATGATTTACATTCTTCGATGTGTATTAATGTATTAAAAATAGACAAGGCAAAATATTACAATGTAACTGACGATTTGTCACACTTAGGGGAGAA
Organism: Procambarus clarkii; assembly: GCF_040958095.1. Taxonomy (NCBI): domain Eukaryota; kingdom Metazoa; phylum Arthropoda; class Malacostraca; order Decapoda; family Cambaridae; genus Procambarus; species Procambarus clarkii. The sequence continues at coordinate 26,746,509 of NC_091175.1, forward strand.
AAATAGTAATGGAAAAAAATTCGCTTTTCATTTCGGGAATATTATTATTATTACTCGTGGCTTACTATATCATCCTGATCAGTATAAACAGACTCCACAATGCAGTATTTTCAGGAATTACTTGAGAAACGCAAGAAAAATGGTGGCAGTGTTGTATTTTTAAAGGATTACATTTGTTTTCATGGAGGCAGTTTGGGGGATCTTGTGGATGTCTTGTCACGGGAGGGAAACTGTCTACGTAAACCAGGCTCAGGACCAGGGACATGGTGGCTACATATTCACTGTCTTCTTACTTCCAATACACTTTTTCTTTTTATCAGAGTCAAGGGAAGGGAAGAGAACTATCAGGAGAATGCGCCAAGCCATTACGACTATGAAGCACTGGGAAGGGATCAGGATAAGGATTAGGGATGGGACGGGGGGGGGGGGGGGGGAAGGAATGGTGGCCAACCACTTGGACGGTCGGGGATTGAATGCCGACCTGCATGAAGCGAGACCTTTGTTCTACCGTCCAGCTCAAGTGGTTGGACTTGTCAGAGTTTGCACATTTTCATACCCCCTTTGGTATCGACTTGATGAGCCAGGCTATTGCTTCCTGGAGCTGGCATTTGAGCAGTTACAACGTAATGTATGCTCAAGCAATTTCTGAGGGAACTCTGCCCACCTCGTTATTGAACACTGTTAATTTGTGCCCCTGATGCGTTAGTGCAGTTAGCCTCGCCCCGCTCTGCACAGTCTCGTATTATCCACTGACACCCTTCACTTGAGCGACGTTATCGCTTCTTGCAAGGTTCGCCGTTCGATCCCCGATGGTCCATTCCTTCAGCCAGTCCCTCATATCCCAAGTGCATACTGGCAGAGAGCTTCCTGCCGGTAATTACCTTACCACGCAGTTTGCTCTGCCTCTGGCGCTCGGAGGCGGCTCCGTGACCTTTCGCCGATCCCGGCAGCTTATAGAGATTTAAAGGAACTAACATTAACAGCATTTGAACCTTCGGCGTTCCCAAAGGCTCGGCGTCACGAGATACGAACTAAAGCTGCAATGTAAACATAGCGACGATGGAGAAGTCACTTTCATAGTCACTTTCATGGGCACTTTCAGTCACTTTCAAAGTCACTTTCATGGGCACTTTCAGTCACTTTCAGTCAATTTCAGAGTCACTTTCAGTCACTTTCATAGTCACTTTCATAGTCACTTTCAGTCACTTTCATAGTCACTTTCAGTCACTTTCAGTCACTTTCATAATAACTTTCAGTCACTTTCAGTCACTTTCATACTCACTTTCATAGTCACTTTCATAGTCACTTTCAGTCACTTTCATAATAACTTTCAGTCACTTTCATAGTCAATTTTAGTCACTTTCAGTCACTTTAAATCACTTTAATAGTCACTTTCATAATCACTTTCAGTCACTTTTAATCACTTTCATAGTCAGTTTCAGTCACTTTCATAGTCAATTTTAAACAATTTCATAGTCAAATTTAGTCACTTTCATAGTCACCATCATACTCAGTAAATTTTAGACATATCGGTGACTCGGAGGTCCATACTGATGCCAAATATAATGGTGAGCCTGAGGAAGGTGGTGTCTTTTGTGGTGAACTTGCAGGTGATAATGATGGTGATGACCTTCGTGGTGATGGTGATGACCTTCGTGGTGATGGTGATGACCTTCGTGGTGATGGTGATGACCTTCGTGGTGATGGTGATGACCTTCGTGGTGATGGTGATGACCTTCGTGGTGATGGTGATGACCTTCGTGGTGATGGTGATGATGAACCACATGGTGATGGCAATGACCTTTATGGAAATAATGACTAACGATGTGATGGTGATGAAGGTGACAGATATGGAAGGATGGTGGTGAATGACATGGTGGTTGAGGTGATGCCCTTTACGGTTTCTGTCACGTTAACCACTTACCAGGTGGTGTGTGGGAGACATGTTCACGACCTACCTGGTGGTGTGTGGGAGACATGTTCACGACCTACCTGGTGGTGTGTGGGAGACATGTTCACGACCTACCTTGTGGTGTGTGGGAGACATGTTCACGACCTACCTGGTGGTGTGGGGGAGACATGTTCACGACCTACCTGGTGGTGTGTGGGAGACATGTTCACGACCTACCTGGTGGTGTGTGGGAGACATGTTCACGACCTACCTGGTGGTGTGTGGGAGACATGTTCACGACCTACCTGGTGGTGTGGGGGAGACATGTTCACGACCTACCTGGTGGTGTGGGGGAGACATGTTCACGACCTACCTGGTGGTGTGTGGGAGACATGTTCACGACCTACCTAGTGGTGTGGGGGAGACATGTTCACGACCTACCTTGTGGTGTGTGGGAGACATGTTCACGACCTACCTTGTGGTGTGTGGGAGACATGTTCACGACCTACCTGGTGGTGTGTGGGAGACATGTTCACGACCTACCTGGTGGTGTGTGGGAGACATGTTCACGACCTACCTGGTGGTGTGTGGGAGACATGTTCACGACCTACCTGGTGGTGTGTGGGAGACATGTTCACGACCTACCTGGTGGTGTGTGGGAGACATGTTCACGACCTACCTGGTGGTGTGTGGGAGACATGTTCACGACCTACCTGGTGGTGTGGGGGAGACATGTTCACGACCTACCTGGTGGTGTGGGGGAGACATGTTCACGACCTACCTGGTGGTGTGTGGGAGACATGTTCACGACCTACCTGGTGGTGTGTGGGAGACATGTTCACGACCTACCTGGTGGTGTGTTGAAGACATGTTCACGACCTACCTAGTGGTGTGGGGAGACATGTTCACGACCTACCTTGTGGTGTGTGGGAGACATGTTCACGACCTACCTTGTGGTGTGTGGGAGACATGTTCACGACCTACCTTGTGGTGTGTGGGAGACATGTTCACGACCTACCTGGTGGTGAGGGGGAGACATGTTCACGACCTACCTTGTGGTGTGTGGGAGACATGTTCACGACCTACCTGGTGGTGTGTGGGAGACATGTTCACGACCTACCTGGTGGTGTGTGGGAGACATGTTCACGACCTACCTGGTGGTGTGTGGGAGACATGTTCACGACCTACCTGGTGGTGTGTGGGAGACATGTTCACGACCTACCTGGTGGTGTGTGGGAGACATGTTCACGACCTACCTGGTGGTGTGTGGGAGACATGTTCACGACCTACCTGGTAGTGTGGGGGAGACATGTTCACGACCTACCTGGTGGTGTGGGGGAGACATGTTCACGACCTACCTGGTGGTGTGTGGGAGACATGTTCACGACCTACCTGGTGGTGTGTGGGAGACATGTTCACGACCTACCTGGTGGTGTGTGGGAGACATGTTCACGACCTACCTAGTGGTGTGGGGAGACATGTTCACGACCTACCTTGTGGTGTGTGGGAGACATGTTCACGACCTACCTTGTGGTGTGTGGGAGACATGTTCACGACCTACCTGGTGGTGTGTGGGAGACATGTTCACGACCTACCTGGTGGTGTGGGGGAGACATGTTCACGACCTACCTGGTGGTGTGGGGGAGACATGTTCACGACCTACCTGGTGGTGTGTGGGAGACATGTTCACGACCTACCTGGTGGTGTGTGGGAGACATGTTCACGACCTACCTAGTGGTGTGGGGGAGACATGTTCACGACCTACCTTGTGGTGTGTGGGAGACATGTTCACGACCTACCTTGTGGTGTGTGGGAGACATGTTCACGACCTACCTGGTGGTGTGTGGGAGACATGTTCACGACCTACCTGGTGGTGTGTGGGAGACATGTTCACGACCTACCTGGTGGTGTGGGGGAGACATGTTCACGACCTACCTGGTGGTGTGTGGGAGACATGTTCACGACCTACCTGGTGGTGTGTGGGAGATATGTTCACGACCTACCTGGTGGTGTGTGGGAGACATGTTCACGACCTACCTGGTGGTGTGTGGGAGACATGTTCACGACCTACCTGGTGGTGTGTGGGAGACATGTTCACGACCTACCTAGTGGTGTGGGGGAGACATGTTCACGACCTACCTTGTGGTGTGTGGGAGACATGTTTACGACCTACCTTGTGGTGTGTGGGAGACATGTTCACGACCTACCTGGTGGTGTGTGGGAGACATGTTCACGACCTACCTGGTGGTGTGTAGGAGACATGTTCACGACCTACCTGGTGGTGTGTGGGAGACATGTTCACGACCTACCTGGTGGTGTGTGGGAGACATGTTCACGACCTACCTGGTGGTGTGCGAGAGACATGTTCACGACCTACCTGGTGGTGTGGATGTTGTCGATGGTGAGGCTCATCTCGGCGGTGTTGCGGGAGATCTTGACCTCGTGCCAGAAGAGGTCGTCGAGGCGCAGGCGAGGCGGCGACGACAGCTCCGACTCTCCCGCCCCCAGGTTGATCCGCACCTGTGGGGGAGACAGCACACGACCATCACCACACCTTACACCTTCACGACACCTGGTGGGAGGACACCTGGTGGGAGGACACCTGGTGGGAGGAGAGGGCACCTGGTGGGAGGAGAGGGCACCTGGTGGGAGGAGAGGGCACCTGGTGGGAGGAGAGGGCACCTGGTGGGAGGACACCTGGTGGGAGGACACCTGGTGGGAGGAGAGGGCACGTGGTGGGAGGAGAGGGCACCTGGTGGGAGGACACCTGGTGGGAGGACACCTGGTGGGAGGACACCTGGTGGAAGGAGAGGGCACCTGATGGGAGGAGAGGGCACCTGGTGGGACGACACCTGGTGGGAGGACACCTGGTGGGAGGAGAGGACACCTGGTGGGAGGAGAGGGCACCTGGTGGGAGGACACCTGGTGGGAGGAGAGGACACACAGTGGGAGGAGAGGGCACCTGGTGGGAGGAGAGGACACACAGTGGGAGGAGAGGACACACAGTGGGAGGAGAGCACACACAGTGGGAGGAGAGGACACACAGTGGGAGGAGAGGACACATAGTGGGAGGAGAGGACATCTGGTGGGAGGAGAGGGCACCTGGTGGGAGGAGAGGACACACAGTGGGAGGAGAGGGCACCTGGTGGGAGGAGAGGACACACAGTGGGAGGAGAGGACACACAGTGGGAGGAGAGGACACAAAGTGGGAGGAGAGGGCACCTGGTGGGAGGAGAGGACACCTGGTGGGAGGAGAGGACACACAGTGGGAGGAGAGGACACACAGTGGGAGGAGAGGACACACAGTGGGAGGAGAGGACACATAGTGGGAGGAGAGGACACCTGGTGGGAGGAGAGGACACACAGTGGGAGGAGAGGACACACAGTGGGAGGTGAGGACACACAGTGGGAGGAGAGGACACACAGTGGGAGGAGAGGACACATAGTGGGAGGAGAGGACACCTGGTGGGAGGAGAGGACACACAGTGGGAGGAGAGGACACACAGTGGGAGCAGAGGACACATAGTGGGAGGAGAGGACACATAGTGGGAGGAGAGGGCACCTGGTGGGAGGAGAGGACACCTGGTGGGAGGAGAGGACACACAGTGGGAGGAGAGGACACACAGTGGGAGGAGAGGACACACAGTGGGAGGAAAGGACACACAGTGGGAGGAGAGGACACACAGTGGGAGGAGAGGACACACAGTGGGAGGAGAGGACACATAGTGGGAGGAGAGGACACCTGGTGGGAGGAGACGACATCTGGTGGGAGGAGAGGACACACAGTGGGAAGAGAGGACACATAGTGGGAGGAGAGGACACACAGTGGGAGGAGAGACACACAGTGGGAGGAGGGACACACAGTGGGAGGAGGGACACACAGTGGGAGGAGAGGACACACAGTGGGAGGAGAGGACACACAGTGGGAGGAGAGGGCACACAGTGGGAGGAGAGGGCACACAGTGGGAGGAGAGGGCACACAGTGGGAGGAGAGGACACACAGTGGGAGGAGAGGGCACACAGTGGGAGGAGAGGGCACACAGTGGGAGGAGAGGACACACAGTGGGAGGAGAGGGCACACAGTGGGAGGAGAGGACATCTGGTGGGAGGAGAGGACACACAGTGGGAGGAGAGGACACACAGTGGGAGGAGAGGACACACAGTGGGAGGAGAGGACACATAGTGGGAGGAGAGGACACACAGTGGGAGGAGAGGACACACAGTGGGAGGAGAGGACACACAGTGGGAGGAGAGGACACACAGTGGGAGGAGAGGACACACAGTGGGAGGAGAGGACACATAGTGGGAGGAGAGGACACACAGTGGGAGGAGCGGACATCTGGTGGGAGGAGAGGACATCTGGTGGGAGGAGAGGACATCTGGTGGGAGGAGAGGACACCTGGTGGGAGGAGAGGACACACAGTGGGAGGAGAGGACACACAGTGGGAGGTGAGGACACACAGTGGGAGGAGAGGACACACAGTGGGAGGAGAGGACACATAGTGGGAGGAGAGGACACACAGTGGGAGGAGAGGACACACAGTGGGAGGAGAGGACACACAGTGGGAGGAGAGGACACACAGTGGGAGGAGAGGACACACAGTGGGAGGAGAGGACACACAGTGGGAGGAGAGGACACACAGTGGGAGGAGAGGACATCTGGTGGGAGGAGAGGACACACAGTGGGAGGAGAGGGCACACAGTGGGAGGAGAGGACACACAGTGGGAGGAGAGGACACACAGTGGGAGGAGAGGGCACACAGTGGGAGGAGAGGACATCTGGTGGGAGGAGAGGACACACAGTGGGAGGAGGGACACACAGTGGGAGGAGAGGACATCTGGTGGGAGGAGAGGACACACAGTGGGAGGAGAGGACACACAGTGGGAGAAGAAGGGCACACAGTGGGAGGAGAGGGCACACAGTGGGAGGAGAGGACACACAGTGGGAGGAGAGGACACACAGTGGGAGGAGAGGACATCTGGTGGGAGGAGAGGACACACAGTGGGAGGAGGGACACACAGTGGGAGGAGAGGACACACAGTGGGAGGAGAGGACACACAGTGGGAGGAGAGGACACACAGTGGGAGGAGAGGGCACACAGTGGGAGGAGAGGACACACAGTGGGAGGAGAGGGCACACAGTGGGAGAAGAGGACACACAGTGGGAGGAGGGACACACAATGGGAGGAGAGGACATCTGGTGGGAGGAGAGGACACACAGTGGGAGGAGAGGACACACAGTGGGAGGAGAGGACACACAGTGGGAGGAGAGGACACACAGTGGGAGGAGAGAACACACAGTGGGAGGAGAGGGCACACAGTGGGAGGAGAGGACACACAGTGGGAGGAGAGGACATCTGGTGGGAGGAGAGGACACACAGTGGGAGGAGAGGGCACACAGTGGGAGGAGAGGACACACAGTGGGAGGAGAGGACACACAGTGGGAGGAGAGGACACACAGTGGGAGGAGAGGGCACACAGTGGGAGGAGAGGACACACAGTGGGAGGAGAGGACATCTAGTGGGAGGAGAGGACACACAGTGGGAGGAGGGACACACAGTGGGAGGAGAGGACACACAGTGGGAGGAGAGGGCACACAGTGGGAGGAGAGGACACACAGTGGGAGGAGAGGACACACAGTGGGAGGAGAGGACACACAGTGGGAGGAGAGGGCACACAGTGGGAGGAGAGGACACACAGTGGGAGGAGAGGACATCTGGTGGGAGGAGAGGACACACAGTGGGAGGAGAGGGCACACAGTGGGAGGAGAGGACACACAGTGGGAGGAGAGGACATCTGGTGGGAGGAGAGGACATCTGGTGAGAGGAGAGGACACACAGTGGGAGGAGAGGACACACAGTGGGAGGAGAGGACACACAGTGGGAGGAGAGGACACACAGTGGGAGGAGAGGACACACAGTGGGAGGAGAGGACACACAGTGGGAGGAGAGGACACACAGTGGGAGGAGAGGACACACAGTGGGAGGAGAGGACACCTGGCGGGAGGAGAGGACACATAGCGGGAGGAGAGGACACACAGTGGGAGGAGAGGACACATAGTGGGAGGAGAGGACACATAGTGGGAGGAGAGGGCACCTGGTGGGAGGAGAGGACACCTGGTGGGAGGAGAGGACACATAGCGGGAGGAGAGGACACACAGTGGGAGGAGAGGACACACAGTGGGAGGAGAGGACACACAGTGGGAGGAGAGGACACCTGGTGGGAGGAGAGGACACACAGTGGGAGGAGAGGACACACAGTGGGAGGAGAGGACACATAGTGGGAGGAGAGGACACACAGTGGGAGGAGAGGACACACAGTGGGAGGAGAGGACACACAGTGGGAGGAGAGGACACACAGTGGGAGGAGAGGACACACAGTGGGAGGAGAGGACATCTGGTGGGAGGAGAGGACATCTGGTGGGAGGAGAGGACACACAGTGGGAGGAGAGGACACACAGTGGGAGGAGAGGACACACAGTGGGAGGAGAGGACACACAGTGGGAGGAGAGGACACACAGTGGGAGGAGAGGACACACAGTGGGAGGAGAGGACACACAGTGGGAGGAGAGGACACACAGTGGGAGGAGAGGACACATAGTGGGAGGAGAGGACACCTGGTGGGAGGAGAGGACACCTGGTGGAAGGAGAGGACACATAGCGGGAGGAGAGGACACACAGTGGGAGGAGAGGACACACAGTGGGAGGAGAGGACACATAGTGGGAGGAGAGGACACATAGTGGGAGGAGAGGACACACAGTGGGAGGAGAGGACACACAGTGGGAGGAGAGGACACACAGTGGGAGGAGAGGACACACAGTGGGAGGAGAGGGCACACAGTGGGAGGAGAGGGCACACAGTGGGAGGAGAGGACACACAGTGGGAGGAGAGGACACACAGTGGGAGGACAGGACACCTGGTGGGAGGAGAGGACACCTGGTGGGAGGAGAGGACACACAGTGGGAGGAGAGGACACATAGTGGGAGGAGAGGACACACAGTGGGAGGAGAGACACACAGTGGGAGGAGGGACACACAGTGGGAGGAGGGACACACAGTGGGAGGAGAGGGCGCACAGTAGGAGGAGAGGACACACAGTGGGAGGGAGAGAGCACACAGTGGGAGGAGAGGACACACAGTGGGAGGACAGGACACCTGGTGGGAGGAGAGGACACCTGTTGGGAGGAGAGGACACACAGTGGGAGGAGAGGACACATAGTGGGAGGAGAGGACACACAGTGGGAGGAGAGACACACAGTGGGAGGAGGGACACACAGTGGGAGGAGGGACACACAGTGGGAGGAGAGGACACACAGTGGGAGGAGAGGACACACAGTGGGAGGAGAGGGCACACAGTGGGAGGAGAGGGCACACAGTGGGAGGAGAGGACACACAGTGGGAGGAGAGGGCACACAGTGGGAGGAGAGGGCACACAGTGGGAGGAGAGGACACACAGTGGGAGGAGAGGGCACACAGTGGGAGGAGAGGACACACAGTGGGAGGAGAGGACACACAGTGGGAGGAGAGGACACACAGTGGGAGGACAGGACACCTGGTGGGAGGAGAGGACACCTGGTGGGAGGAGAGGACACACAGTGGGAGGAGAGGACACATAGTGGGAGGAGAGGACACACAGTGGGAGGAGAGACACACAGTGGGAGGAGGGACACACGGTGGGAGGAGGGACACACAGTGGGAGGAGAGGACACACAGTGGGAGGAGAGGACACACAGTGGGAGGAGAGGGCACACAGTGGGAGGAGAGGGCACACAGTGGGAGGAGAGGACACACAGTGGGAGGAGAGGGCACACAGTGGGAGGAGAGGGCACACAGTGGGAGGAGAGGACACACAGTGGGAGGAGAGGGCACACAGTGGGAGGAGAGGGCACACAGTGGGAGGAGAGGACACACAGTGGGAGGAGAGGGCACACAGTGGGAGGAGAGGACACACAGTGGGAGGAGAGGGCACACAGTGGGAGGAGAGGGCACACAGTGGGAGGAGAGGACACACAGTGGGAGGAGAGGGCACACAGTGGGAGGAGAGGACACACAGTGGGAGGAGAGGGCACACAGTGGGAGGAGAGGACACACAGTGGGAGGACAGGACACCTGGTGGGAGGAGAGGACACCTGGTGGGAGGAGAGGACACACAGTGGGAGGAGAGGACACATAGTGGGAGGAGAGGACACACAGTGGGAGGAGAGACACACAGTGGGAGGAGGGACACACAGTGGGAGGAGAGGACACACAGTGGGAGGAGAGGGCACACAGTGGGAGGAGAGGGCACACAGTGGGAGGAGAGGACACACAGTGGGAGGAGAGGGCACACAGTGGGAGGAGAGGACACACAGTGGGAGGAGAGGGCACACAGTGGGAGGAGAGGACACACAGTGGGAGGACAGGACACCTGGTGGGAGGAGAGGACACCTGGTGGGAGGAGAGGACACACAGTGGGAGGAGAGGACACATAGTGGGAGGAGAGGACACACAGTGGGAGGAGAGACACACAGTGGGAGGAGGGACACACAGTGGGAGGAGGGACACACAGTGGGAGGAGAGGACACACAGTGGGAGGAGAGGACACACAGTGGGAGGAGAGGGCACACAGTGGGAGGAGAGGGCACACAGTGGGAGGAGAGGACACACAGTGGGAGGAGAGGGCACACAGTGGGAGGAGAGGGCACACAGTGGGAGGAGAGGACACACAGTGGGAGGAGAGGGCACACAGTGGGAGGAGAGGACACACAGTGGGAGGAGAGGACACACAGTGGGAGGAGAGGACACCTGGTGGGAGGAGAGGACACCTGGCGGGAGGAGAGGACACATAGCGGGAGGAGAGGACACACAGTGGGAGGAGAGGACACACAGTGGGAGGAGAGGACACATAGTGGGAGGAGAGGGCACCTGGTGGGAGGAGAGGACACCTGGTGGGAGGAGAGGACACATAGCGGGAGGAGAGGACACACAGTGGGAGGAGAGGACACACAGTGGGAGGAGAGGACACACAGTGGGAGGAGAGGACACACAGTGGGAGGAGAGGACACACAGTGGGAGGAGAGGACACCTGGTGGGAGGAGAGGACACACAGTGGGAGGAGAGGACACATAGTGGGAGGAGAGGACACACAGTGGGAGGAGAGGACACACAGTGGGAGGAGAGGACACACAGTGGGAGGAGAGGACACACAGTGGGAGGAGAGGACATCTGGTGGGAGGAGAGGACATCTGGTGGGAGGAGAGGACACACAGTGGGAGGAGAGGACACACAGTGGGAGGAGAGGACACACAGTGGGAGGAGAGGACACACAGTGGGAGGAGAGGACACACAGTGGGAGGAGAGGACACACAGTGGGAGGAGAGGACACACAGTGGGAGGAGAGGACACACAGTGGGAGGAGAGGACACATAGTGGGAGGAGAGGACACCTGGTGGGAGGAGAGGACACCTGGTGGAAGGAGAGGACACATAGCGGGAGGAGAGGACACACAGTGGGAGGAGAGGACACACAGTAGGAGGAGAGGACACATAGTGGGAGGAGAGGACACATAGTGGGAGGAGAGGACACACAGTGGGAGGAGAGGACACACAGTGGGAGGAGAGGACACACAGTGGGAGGAGAGGACACACAGTGGGAGGAGAGGGCACACAGTGGGAGGAGAGGGCACACAGTGGGAGGAGGGACACACAGTGGGAGGAGAGGACACACAGTGGGAGGACAGGACACCTGGTGGGAGGAGAGGACACCTGGTGGGAGGAGAGGACACACAGTTGGAGGAGAGGACACATAGTGGGAGGAGAGGACACACAGTGGGAGGAGAGACACACAGTGGGAGGAGGGACACACAGTGGGAGGAGGGACACACAGTGGGAGGAGAGGGCGCACAGTAGGAGGAGAGGACACACAGTGGGAGGGAGAGGGCACACAGTGGGAGGAGAGGACACACAGTGGGAGGACAGGACACCTGGTGGGAGGAGAGGACACCTGGTGGGAGGAGAGGACACACAGTGGGAGGAGAGGACACATAGTGGGAGGAAAGGACACACAGTGGGAGGAGAGACACACAGTGGGAGGAGGGACACACAGTGGGAGGAGGGACACACAGTGGGAGGATAGGACACACAGTGGGAGGAGAGGACACACAGTGGGAGGAGAGGGCACACAGTGGGAGGAGAGGACACACAGTGGGAGGAGAGGACACACAGTGGGAGGAGAGGACATACAGTGGGAGGACAGGACACCTGGTGGGAGGAGAGGACACCTGGTGGGAGGAGAGGACACACAGTGGGAGGAGAGGACACATAGTGGGAGGAGAGGACACACAGTGGGAGGAGAGACACACAGTGGGAGGAGGGACACACGGTGGGAGGAGGGACACACAGTGGGAGGAGAGGACACACAGTGGGAGGAGAGGACACACAGTGGGAGGAGAGGGCACACAGTGGGAGGAGAGGGCACACAGTGGGAGGAGAGGACACACAGTGGGAGGAGAGGGCACACAGTGGGAGGAGAGGGCACACAGTGGGAGGAGAGGACACACAGTGGGAGGAGAGGGCACACAGTGGGAGGAGAGGGCACACAGTGGGAGGAGAGGACACACAGTGGGAGGAGAGGGCACACAGTGGGAGGAGAGGACACACAGTGGGAGGAGAGGGCACACAGTGGGAGGAGAGGGCACACAGTGGGAGGAGAGGACACACAGTGGGAGGAGAGGGCACACAGTGGGAGAAGAGGACACACAGTGGGAGGAGAGGGCACACAGTGGGAGGAGAGGACACACAGTGGGAGGACAGGACACCTGGTGGGAGGAGAGGACACCTGGTGGGAGGAGAGGACACACAGTGGGAGGAGAGGACACATAGTGGGAGGAGAGGACACACAGTGGGAGGAGAGACACACAGTGGGAGGAGGGACACACAGTGGGAGGAGAGGACACACAGTGGGAGGAGAGGGCACACAGTGGGAGGAGAGGGCACACAGTGGGAGGAGAGGACACACAGTGGGAGGAGAGGGCACACAGTGGGAGGAGAGGACACACAGTGGGAGGAGAGGGCACACAGTGGGAGGAGAGGACACACAGTGGGAGGACAGGACACCTGGTGGGAGGAGAGGACACCTGGTGGGAGGAGAGGACACACAGTGGGAGGAGAGGACACATAGTGGGAGGAGAGGACACACAGTGGGAGGAGAGACACACAGTGGGAGGAGGGACACACAGTGGGAGGAGGGACACACAGTGGGAGGAGAGGACACACAGTGGGAGGAGAGGACACACAGTGGGAGGAGAGGGCACACAGTGGGAGGAGAGGGCACACAGTGGGAGGAGAGGACACACAGTGGGAGGAGAGGGCACACAGTGGGAGGAGAGGGCACACAGTGGGAGGAGAGGACACACAGTGGGAGGAGAGGGCACACAGTGGGAGGAGAGGACACACAGTGGGAGGAGAGGGCACACAGTGGGAGGAGAGGACACACAGTGGGAGGACAGGACACCTGGTGGGAGGAGAGGACACCTGGTGGGTGGAGAGGACACACAGTGGGAGGAGAGGACACATAGTGGGAGGAGAGGACACACAGTGGGAGGAGAGACACACAGTGGGAGGAGGGACACACAGTGGGAGGAGGGACACACAGTGGGAGGAGAGGACACACAGTGGGAGGAGAGGACACACAGTGGGAGGAGAGGGCACACAGTGGGAGGAGAGGGCACACAGTGGGATGAGAGGACACACAGTGGGAGGAGAGGGCACACAGTGGGAGGAGAGGGCACACAGTGGGAGGAGAGGACACACAGTGGGAGGAGAGGGCACACAGTGGGAGGAGAGGGCACACAGTGGGAGGAGAGGACACACAGTGGGAGGAGAGGGCACACAGTGGGAGGAGAGGACACACAGTGGGAGGAGAGGGCACACAGTGGGAGGAGAGGGCACACAGTGGGAGGAGAGGACACACAGTGGGAGGAGAGGGCACACAGTGGGAGGAGAGGACACACAGTGGGAGGAGAGGGCACACAGTGGGAGGAGAGGACACACAGTGGGAGGACAGGACACCTGGTGGGAGGAGAGGACACCTGGTGGGAGGAGAGGACACACAGTGGGAGGAGAGGACACATAGTGGGAGGAGAGACACACAGTGGGAGGAGGGACACACAGTGGGAGGAGGGACACACAGTGGGAGGAGAGGGCACATAGTGGGAGGAGAGGACACACAGTGGGAGGAGAGGACACATAGTGGGAGGAGAGGACACACAGTGGGAGGAGAGGACACATAGTGGGAGGAGAGGACACACAGTGGGAGGAGAGGACACACAGTGGGAGGAGGGACACACAGTGGGAGGAGGGACACACAGTGGGAGGAGGGACACACAAGTCTCGCTGAGAGAGATACACAACAGGCGCCGGGTCGGAGCCCCAGACACCCGCCTCCTCTACATGTTTCTTTACACAACTTCCAGATTTTTTTGACGCTATATAAAGAAGTTTTATAAGTTATATTTTTAACTCTAAGATGCTATAAAGTGGCCCCTGGTGATGCTACAAAGTGGTCCTGGTGATGCTACAAAGTGGTCATGGTGATGCTACAAAGTGGCCCCTGGTGATGCTACAAAGTGGTCCTGGTGATGCTACAAAGTGGCCCTGGTGATGCTACAAAGTGGTCCTGGTGATGCTACAAAGTGGCCCCTGGTGATGCTACAAAGTGGCCCCCTGGTGATGCTACAAAGTGGCCCTGGTGATGCTACAAAGTGGCCCCTGGTGATGCTACAAAAGTGGCCCCTGGTGATGCTACTAAAGTGGCCCCTGGTGATGCTACAAAGTGGCCCCTGGTGATGCTACAAAGTGGTCCTGGTGATGCTACAAAGTGGCCCTGGTGATGCTACAAAGTGGTCCTGGTGATGCTACAAAGTGGCCCCTGGTGATGCTACAAAGTGGCCCCCTGGTGATGCTACAAAGTGGCCCTGGTGATGCTACAAAGTGGCCCCTGGTGATGCTACAAAAGTGGCCCCTGGTGATGCTACTAAAGTGGCCCCTGGTGATGCTACAAAGTGGCCCCTGGTGATGCTACAAAAGTGGCCCCTGGTGATGCTACAAAGTGGCCCCCTGGTGATGCTACAAAAGTGGCCCCTGGTGATGCTACTAAAGTGGCCCCTGGTGATGCTACAAAGTGGCCCCTGGTGATGCTACAAAAGTGGCCCTGGTGATGCTACAAAGTGGCCCCTGGTGATGCTACAAAAGTGGCCCCTGGTGATGCTACAAAGTGGCCCCTGGTGATGCTACAAAAGTGGCCCTGGTGATGCTACAAAGTGGCCCCTGGTGATGCTACAAAAGTGGCCCCTGGTGATGCTACTAAAGTGGCCCCTGGTGATGCTACAAAAGTGGCCCTGGTGATGCTACAAAGTGGCCCCTGGTGATGCTACAAAAGTGGCCCCTGGTGATGCTACAAAGTGGCCCCTGGTGATGCTACAAAAGTGGCCCTGGTGATGCTACAAAGTGGCCCCTGGTGATGCTACAAAAGTGGCCCTGGTGATGCTACAAAGTGGCCCCTGGTGATGCTACAAAAGTGGCCCACGGTGATGCTACAAAAGTGGCCCAGGTGATGCTACAAAGTGGCCCCTGGTGATGCTACAAATGTGGCCCTGGTGATGCTACAAAGTGGCCCCTGGTGATGCTACAAAAGTGGCCCTGGTGATGCTACATAGTGGCCCCTGGTGATGCTACAAAAGTGGCCCTGGTGATGCTACAAAGTGGCCCAGGTGATGCTACAAAAGTGGCCCCTGGTGATGCTACAAAAGTGGCCCTGGTGATGCTACAAAGTGGCCCCTGGTGATGCTACAAAAGTGGCCCTGGTGATGCTACAAAAGTGGCCCTGGTGATGCTACAAAGTGGCCCCTGGTGATGCTACAAAAGTGGCCCTGGTGATGCTACAAAGTGGCCCAGGTGATGCTACAAAAGTGGCCCCTGGTGATGCTACAAAAGTGGCCCTGGTGATGCTACAAAGTGGCCCAGGTGATGCTACAAAAGTGGCCCATGGTGATGCTACAAAAGTGGCCCTGGTGATGCTACAAAGTGGCCCAGGTGATGCTACAAAAGTGGCCCTAGTAGCATGAAAATTTCCTCTGTAGAAGACACTGAAAAATCTGCAAGCAGATATTATTAATAAGGTCTTCCATTGGGCAACTGAAAATAACCCGGTCATTGGTCTCCATGAAACTGGTGACCTGACTCCTGATCAAATACTTTTGATCAGGAATACTTTTTAAATACTTTTTTAATACTCTCTCAAATACTTTTATTATGTGGGTAGTGAGACGTACTCCTGGGTACAATGAGAGCTACTCCTGGGTACATTGAGAGCTACTCATGGGTACAGTGAGAGCTACTCCTGTGTACAGTGAGAGCTACTCCTGGGTACAGTGAGAGTTACTCCTGTGTACAGTGAGAGCTACTCCTGTGTACAGTGAGAGTTACTCCTGTGTACAGTGAGAGCTACTCCTGGGTACAGTGAGAGTTACTCCTGTGTACAGTGAGAGCTACTCCTGTGTACAGTGAGAGCTACTCCTGGGTACAGTGAGAGCTACTCCTGTGTACAGTGAGAGCTACTCCTGGGTACAGTGAGAGCTACTCCTGTGTACAGTGAGAGCTACTCCTGTGTACAGTGAGAGCTACTCCTGTGTACAGTGAGAGCTCCTCCTGGGTACAGTGAGAGCTACTCCTGTGTACAGTGAGAGCTACTCAGTGTACAGTGAGAGCTACTCCTGGGTACAGTGAGAGCTACTCCTGGGTACAGTGACCTACTCCTGGGTACAGTGACCTACTCCTGGGTACAGTGACCTACTCATGGGTACAGTGACCTACTCATGGGTACAGTGACCTACTCCTGGGTACAGTGACCTACTCCTGGGTACAGTGACCTACTCCTGGGTACAGTGACCTACTCATGGGTACAGTGACCTACTCATGGGTACAGTGACCTACTCATGGGTATAGTAAGAACTACCCTTCCCATTCTCCCCATCGTTATCTTCAGAAAAAGTAGACTAGGTTAGAGGCCCCTTTTGCGAATCCAGCTGGTCAGGTCTGACCTCGGATGAGGTGGAAGCCATGGCCAGAACGTCGAGTGATCGCACCTTCGAACACAAGAGTATGGCCACTGGGCTCTTATTGTATATGCAACCTGTATCCACGCCTCTCTTCCAGAACATTACCTGTTATCCTACTGTTCTTCACGCCTTATTGTTGTGAACAGGGTGCTTCAACTCTGGAAAGGGTTTCGGAAGTTCTTCTACTCCCCGAACCCGGCCCGAGGCCAGGCTCGACTAGTGAAAACTTGGTCCAACAAGGCTGTTGCGTGTAGCCGTCCGCAGGCCCACAATCCAATACAGCTTGGTTGGTCCGGCACTTCTTACAAATCTAAACCTTTCCAATTAGATGTTGTTATCTTGAGAGGTTATCCTGAGATGACCTCTCATAAATACTGGGGTGGATATGTGGGCCTGCGGGCCGCTCCAAGCAACAGCCTGGTGGACCAAACTCTCACAAGTCGAGCCGGGCTTGGGGAGTAGAACTCCCAGAACCCCATCAACCAGGTATTAAGCAGGTGTTAAAGACCAGGGAAGAACAAATTTGTTGTGTGTGTGTTGATGAGTGGATAAATGTCTCGAATTAGATATAATACAATGTTACCTAAGGAGGCCTTGTCAGGGACCGGGCCGCGGGGACGTTGATCCCCGAAATCAAGACAAGGCAACTTGACAAAACAATCCCACACCTCTCAATAAGCTTCAACACTTAAAGATCTCATATGTATTAGGCTCGGCTACATGTGTATTGTGAGAAAGAATCGTAATTTTATGTAGCTGCATTTTTCATACTTTCTGGCTGGTCCGTGATCTTAATATAAACGGTATATTTATATTATGATTTCTATGTTTATATATAAACACTTAAATGTTATAATAAAATATAACAGTTGTGGTCTATGTTATGAATCAAGAACCATAAGAAGAAGAATGTATATCTTATCAATTAAAACCTCGGAATGGCGCGATCACTTTTATTCCAAAAGTTGGCACCAGAAAAAAAAGTTTGGGGACCACTGATTTAAATAATACAAATTGACCCTATTTAAGTATTAATGGAAGCCGCAATGTGAATCCTTTTCAAGTATCTATATTATGTATTTGGACTCATTTGCAGGAATAACTTCCCTCAACCTGGATACCTGGATGGAGTTCTGGGAGTTCTTCAACTCCCCAAAGCCCGGCCCGAGGCCAGGCTTGACTTGTGAAAGCTTGGTCCACCAGGCTGTTGCTTGGAGCGGCCCGCAGGCCTACATAGCCACCACAGCCCGGTTGGTCCGGCACTCCTTGGAGGAAACTATCTAGTTTTCTAAAATTTCTCAAATTCCGTGGTAAAATTTGTGAACACGGAATAAAACATTTGTGAAAGACCTGACAATAAAAATTTTGTATTTGTCCATTGCTAAAACTGATGTTGTTAGTTATGTTTAAATGTTGTGAACGTTGCTGCTTATGTTAAGTTAATATTAATTCAATATCAATATAATGATTCATATTATTCGATGTGATGATTCATTTATTCACTATTCATAATTTATGATGCTGTTTACACTTATAATTGATGGGTTTGCAAGTTTCCAACAACATTTTCCCTGTAAACAAGACAAAAAGCAACATTTGTGGCCTAATGATGATCATTATAATTATAAACGATTTTTATTATAAACTCGATTTTAATAAAATTAGATTTTTATAATAAACTATGATAAAAAAAGATCTAATACTAAGTGAAATAAATTTCAACATTTAATTTTTTTTAATATCGTTAATTATTCCATTTAATAGACAGGAGACGCAATAAGTAATTTAGATCAGAAAAATAACAATAAATGAAACTGGAAAAATAACTAACATAAGCAATTTATATGACGAAATTATAGAAACTTGCTCAGCATCCTCATTTTACATCAAGAATTTCAATGGATAACCTGGACCAAACTTTGTACACACAGTTCGTGTAAGTGTGTTTGTCTTTCATCGCTTGGAGTGTGTCTTATCAGTCTAGTAAGTTGTTTCTCGAATGTAGAGATCCTGGGGCTCGATTCACGAAGTAGTTACGCAAGCACTTACGAACATGTCCATCTTTTCTCAATCTTTGGCAGCTTTGTTTACAATTATTAAACAGTTAATGAGCTCGGAAGCACCAGGAGGCTGTTTATAACAATAACAACAGTTGATTGGCAAGTTTTCATGCTTGTAAACTGTTTAATAAATGTAACCAAAGCCGTCAAAGATTGAGGAAAGATGTACTCACCTAGTTGTGCTTGCAGGGGTTGAGTTCTGACTCTTTCGGCCCGCCTCTCAACTATCAATCAATCAACTACCTTTTTTTTTCACACACACACATACTACCCCAGGAAGCAGCCTGTAAATGCTGTCTAACTCCCAGGTACCTATTTATTGCTAGGTAAACAGGTGCATCAGGGGTGAAAGAAACTCGTTTCTTTTCACAGAAAGAAACCTAGAAACCGGGGATCGATCCCCGGCGATGGCGGAAACAAATCGGCAGTTTCTTTCACCATGATGCGCCTGTTCACCTAACACTAAATGAGTACCTGGGAGTTAGACAGCTGTTACGGGCTACTTCCTAGTGAAGTGTGTGTGAAAAAATTTACACATTCGTAAGTACTTGCGTAACTGCTTCGTGAGTCAGGCCTCTGGGCCTGTAGTCACAACCCCACATATCAACAAAATTACACAACTGTTACATCGTTCAGTTCTACCAAGCACTGTGTTCTATGCCCACTGCCAGCAGTCACAGTGCAGTAAATCTTAAGCTTTGACCAACCACAGTAAGAGAAATAATGCTCATTGAATCGCTTGGTCAACCACACTGCAGCAACAGATACAAAAGTGACCAATCACGTGAGAGTTATACCAGCTGATATCTGTAAACAAGATTGTTGTTGTTGTTATAGATTTACCTACTTAGAACAAGTTCCAAGTAGCACGGGCTATGGTGAGCCCGTAGTGGACTTACCTGGCACAGGAACGGGGCAAGTAGCACGGGCTATTTTGAGCCCGTAGTGGACTTGCCTGGCACTGGAGCGGGGCAAGTAGCACGGGCTATGGTGAGCCCGTAGTGGACTTGCCTGGCACAGGAGCGGGGCAAGTAGCACGGGCTATGGTGAGCCCGTAGTGGACTTGCCTGGCACTGGAGCGGGGCAAGTAGCACGGGCTATGGTGAGCCCTTAGTGGACTTGCCTGGCACAGGAGCGGGGCAAGTAGCACGGGCTATGGTGAGCCCGTAGTGGACTTACCTGGCACAGGAACGGGGCAAGTAGCACGGGCTATGGTGAGCCCGTAGTGGACTTGCCTGGCACAGGAGCGGGGCAAGTAGCACGGGCTATGGTGAGCCCGTAGTGGACTTGCCTGGCACAGGAGCGGTGTTGCTATCTCCTATAACCAAGATGGTGAAGTAGAGCAATATACACCGAGAGAGATACTCTGTACCTCGCTTCTCGGTGTAGGTAAAGTTTTGCCCTTTAACCTTGAACTATGATCAGTACGGAGGTGTAATTTTTGTTTTCCTGATGCTACAATCTATAGTACTGTACATGTACTGTACTGTACTATAGTACTGTACATGTACTGTACTGTACTGTACTATAGTACTGTACATGTACTGTACTGTACTGTACTATAGTACTGTACATGTACTGTACTGTACTGTACATGTACTATAGTACTGTACTGTACTGTACTGTACTATAGTACTGTACATGTACTATAGTACTGTACATGTACTGTACTATAGTACTGTAGGACACAATCTATAGTACTGTATATGTACTGTACTGTACTGTACTATAGTACTGTAGGACACAATCTATAGTACTGTACATGTACTGTACTGTACTGTACTATAGTACTGTAGGACACAATCTATAGTACTGTACATGTATTGTACTGTACTGTACTATAGTACTGTACATGTACTGTACTATAGTACTGTAGGACACAATCTATAGTACTGTACATGTACTATAGTACTGTACTGTACTATAGTACTGTAGGACACAATCTATAGTACTGTACATGTACTGTACTGTACTGTACTGTACTGTACTGTACTATAGTACTGTAGGACACAATCTATATTACTGTATCATCCTTTGCAGATGAAACTAGAATTTTCATGAGAGTTGGCAACATAGAGGACACGGCAAACCGCCAATCAGATGTAGATCAGGTCTTTCTATGGGCTTCAGAAAATAATATGGTGTTTAACGAGGATAAGTTCCAACTCATGCGCTACGGAAAAAATGAAAATATAAAAACAGAAACCACGTACAAAACTCAGGCAAATCATAACATAGAACGAAAAGACAATGTAAAGGATCTGGGTGTACTCATGTCGGAAGACCTTACCTTTAAAGAACACAATAAAGTAGCCGTCACAACTGCAAGAAAAATGACAGGTTGGATAACAAGAACTTTTCACACTAGAGATGTTATACCGATGATGATACTTTTCAAAACGCTTGTCCTCTCTAGAGTGGAGTACTGCTGCACAATGACAGCACCTTTCAAAGCTGGAGAAATTGCTGACCTGGAGAGCGTGCAGAGATCCTTTACTGCTAGAATTCACTCAGTTAAACATCTAAACTACTGGGACCGACTTAAAAGCCTAAATCTGTATTCTCTTGAGCGCAGGCGGGAGAGATACATAATAATCTATACGTGGAAAATATTGGAGGGGCTGGTCCCAAACCTGCACACAGAAATAACACCACATGAGACCAGAAGGCATGGCAGGATGTGCAGAATACCCCCGTTGAAAAGCATAGGTGCAACAGGTACTCTGAGAGATAACTCTATCAACATCAGAGGCCCGAGACTGTTCAACACGCTTCCACTACACATAAGGGGCATAACTGGCCGACCCCTCACAGTGTTCAAGAGAGAACTATCAACATCAGAGGCCCGAGACTGTTCAACACGCTTCCACTACACAGAAGGGACATAACTGGCCTACCCCTCACAGTGTTCAAGAGAGAACTATCAACATCAGAGGCCCGAGACTGTTCAACACGCTTCCACTACACATAAGGGACATAACTGGCCGACCCCTCACAGTGTTCAAGAGAGAACTATCAACATCAGAGGCCCGAGACTGTTCAACACGCTTCCACTACACATAAGGGACATAACTGGCCGACCCCTCACAGTGTTCAAGAGAGAACTATCAACATCAGAGGCCCGAGACTGTTCAACACGCTTCCACTACACATAAGGGGCATAACTGGCAGACCCCTCACAGTGTTCAAGAGAGAACTATCAACATCAGAGGCCCGAGACTGTTCAACACGCTTCCACTACACATAAGGGACATAACTGGCCGACCCCTCACAGTGTTCAAGAGAGAACTATCAACATCAGAGGCCCGAGACTGTTCAACACGCTTCCACTACACAGAAGGGACATAACTGGCCGACCCCTCACAGTGTTCAAGAGAGAACTATCAACATCAGAGGCCCGAGACTGTTCAACACGCTTCCACTACACATAAGGGACATAACTGGCCGACCCCTCACAGTGTTCAAGAGAGAACTATCAACATCAGAGGCCCGAGACTGTTCAACACGCTTCCACTACACATAAGGGGCATAACTGGCAGACCCCTCACAGTGTTCAAGAGAGAACTATCAACATCAGAGGCCCGAGACTGTTCAACACGCTTCCACTACACATAAGGGACATAACTGGCCGACCCCTCACAGTGTTCAAGAGAGAACTATCAACATCAGAGGCCCGAGACTGTTCAACACGCTTCCACTACTCATAAGGGACATAACTGGCCGACCCCTCACAGTGTTCAAGAGAGAACTATCAACATCAGAGGCCCGAGACTGTTCAACACTCTTCCACTACACATAAGGGGCATAACTGGCAGACCCCTCACAGTGTTCAAGAGAGAACTATCAACATCAGAGGCCCGAGACTGTTCAACACGCTTCCACTACACATAAGGGGCATAACTGGCCGACCCCTCACAGTGTTCAAGAGAGAGCTTGATAAACACCTCCAAAGGATACCTGATCAACCAGGCTGTGATTCATGCGTCAGGCTGCGAGCAGCCGCGTCAGTCTGGTTGATCAGTCCAGCAACGGCCTGGTTGACGACCGGGCCGCGGGGACGCAAAGCCCCGAAATAACTCCAAGGTATGTTTAGGCAGAACACTCATGTGATGGTCTTAATAACCCATTTATTTAATAGAACTTAATAACCCTCCAGTGGTTGATAGAACTTAATAACCCTCCAGTGGTTGATAGAACTTAATAACCCTCTAGTGGTTGATAGAACTTAATAACCCTCTAGTGGTTGATAGAACTTAATAACCCTCTAGTGGTTGATAGAACTTAATAACCCTCCAGTGGTTGATAGGCCTTACTAACTTTCCAGTGGTGGATAAACCTTAACCTTCCAGTGGTGGATAGACCTTAATAACCTTCTAGTGGTCGATAGACCTTAATAACCTTCCAGTGGTGGATAGACATTAATAACCTTCAAGTGGTGGATAGGCCTTAATAACCAGCAACCAAGAGCCCTGGTCGACGACCGGGCCGCGGGGACGCTAAGCCCCGGAAGCACCTCAAGGTACTCAAGGTAAGGTAACCTTCCAGGGGTGGATAGGCCTTAATAACCTTCCAGTGGTGGATAGGCCTTAATAACCTTCCAGTGGTGGATAGACCTTAATAACCTTCCAGTGGTGGATAGACCTTAATAACCTTCCAGTGGTGGATAGACCTTAATAACCTTCCAGGGGTGGATAGGCCTTAATAACCTTCCAGTGGTGGATAAGACTTAAGCCTAACTTCAAGAGAAGATGGGAGGTAAATAGGTCAAAATATTTGGTAGAAATAGACACGGTAAATAAACTGGAACATATAAGTTTTCAGCTCATATATCAGCCTCAGTTATCGTGAAAATAGATAAGCATGTAATCTTTCCAAGGAAAATTATCAGCTTTTTAATTATTATTATTTTGAATAAAAATAGATGAAACAATTATTACTACATGAATTATTAATACTTATTACTACTACGTGAATTTTTATATGATTTTTTTTAATTATTTCGTTAGAAAACAGGCGTCCAAGTTCCTTGCCATGATGCTACTTTGATTCTGTTCCGGAGAGCAGAGTCTCTGCTATCCGGTCTCAGACCAGCCCTCTTGCTGGGTTGGCATGGTCAACCAGGCTGATAGACACCGCGGCTCGCAGTCTAACGTGAGACTTACAACCCGATTGTTCAGGCAACTAACTCTTCGAGGTGTTTGTGAAATATCTTTTTGAGCTTACGAGGTCGGCTAGGTATGCCAGTTATGTGTATATGGAGGTTGTTTTCCTAACCTTTCCGAGTAAGCCGGACGACTCAAACTGAAAACGGGACAGTACGTCACTTTCGTGAGCCGATTTCATTTCAAATTGCTTCCACTTTTGGCCATAGGGCGCATACGAGCCAAAAGCGACGTTATTTTTAAGAGGACGGGTTGGGTTGTTAACAGTCTCAGCGTACCCATTGCACCTCTTCTGATAAGCTGGATTATTTTGCACGTCCTGCCTTGTCTCCTGGTCTTGTCAGGAATTATCATCATGTGCCGATTTAGAACCAGTCTTTCTAATGTTTTCATTGTAAATCATTATGTGCGCCTTCTGCCTGCGTTCTAAGGAATAAAGTTTGAGAGACTTTAAGCAATTTGCTCGTGTTTTATAAACTATTATTGTGTTTGTTCGTGCAACTGCCCATGGACAGCTTTGAGGTTCGTGTGTTTGAAATGTCCTCAATGGAATCTGGATAGCTTTTGGTAATCCTCTCCCAGTTACAACTTCAGTTCTTGATGAAGTCCGACTTGCTAAAGCCTCTTCAGAATGGGTCTTTCTATCAGATGCAAAGTATAATGCTCTTAAGTGTTTCTGTTCGCCAAGTTTAATGTATTTTAGGATGGGATGTTTCTGATAAGCTTATCGTTATTATTGACGGTCATATAGAGCGCATTTTCCTCAACCTACAGCTCCATTGTTTGTGGTTTATACCAACTTAAAAACTTTCGAACTCTCTGATATAACATTTATAACTACTTCCAAAACTTTCGGACTCTGATATAACATTTATAACTACTTCCAAAAAGCTCATTGTGTACAATATTATTGCCTCTTTTCCAAAACTTTAAATCTTCTATGCTAATTTTTTATTCAAAATTATCTTAGTTTTCCTGATAATCTATATTCTCAATGACGTGTTTGGCAACTCCATCTAATGGTATATTAAAATCATAACTTGGGTATGTCAGGTGTAATTGTTCTCTGTAATGAGTATATTACCTGCTGCTTCATGTGTACTCTCTTAACTATATTGGGAAAAGTTTGCACCACAAACATATCAGTCTAATATAATATGTATTTTTGTAGCTACATTTACAACATGTACCGAGAGGTCACGTGGACTAGAGCCTCGTGTGGCGTGATAGGTTATAGAGTCGACGGCCACTTGTGGCGCTCACTCACAATCGATCACACTCAGATAGCGATCAATGTATTGATCGCTTAATAATCATCTAAGTGACGTCACAAGCCCTTCTTAACTAAAAATTTAATCATAGCAAAGTAACACTTCATCATCTTTCAATCACTATTATCTTAATCCTACATATTAACTTCATCTCCAAATAATCGTTTACAACAATAAAAATAATCAGAAATTCTGCCTGAAGCAACCTGTTCACATCCAGGAGAGGCAGTCACGGGAGCACTCTGTGTCTCACTGTGCTACCCACCTACACATTGCTCACCTGTCGTGTTACAGACAACAATCACCTTAAAACACCACACAAACCATTATAATTAGTGTATAGCATACATGTATCCATGTGTAGAACATTATCTGAGTATTAAGGTGTCTAAGCGCTCACTCGTTCGTATCCGCCAAAGCGACTAGAGTGTAAACAAACCCACGCGGTGTACCCGCAGCCTAAGCCACCATGTTATCTTCAACCCGTAAAGAAGATATCTCAATCTTCACATCCAAATCGTGCCATATCACGTCAAGAGGGAGTATTGGCCTGGTAGCGGTCAGACTAGGCACTCGCTCTTCAGTCTGGGATAAGTTTAATGTGCACTTTTTACTTGATTGACAAATTAGCGGTGATTGTGTCATTAACATTCATTCTTACAGCTGTTGCTCGTCACACCATGAGGAACCCCCACTACAATGTAACAACTATTAATTAACAGTTATCTTAATTCATAAATGTTTTATATATATATATATATAATTACATATGCAGAAAAAACACATTTGAAAAATAGAGAATGCTTAACGCGTTTTCAGCTAATTCGCCTTCATCAGAGCAAAGTAGAATGAACTTTGCGTAGAAGTTCATTCTAATTTGGCATGATGAAGGCGAATTAGCCGAAAACGCGTTAAGCATTCTCTATTTTTCAAATGTGGTTTTTCCGTATACTTGGATCAGTGTTTTTGTGATCATTGTTGCATATATATCATATAAATCATATATTAACAATTTCAGTAAAATCTGAAAAACAATTCTTAACAAAGTTAAGCAATATTTATGAATAATCAAACACTAGCATACTTGTCAAGTAATTATACTCACTTAAAGACAACCAACTAAATAATGTTTAATATCTTGCCTAAATGATATTACTTCATATTGTTATATATATTTAATCCAACCCCCCCCCCCTAGTTACCTTACAATAACTGTGAGGAGCTAGGCTACTGTGTCTTAAACAAAATTAAGCAGATTTTGTAAAGAAGTTTTAGTACAGTAATAGTTATTACTGTTTTTGTAATGTTAATCCTTAATATACAATGTATTGATGAGAGGAAATACCAACTGGTACTTGAAGTTTCTTCCACCTGACTATAACCCTACAGTCCTCTCCATCCTCCAGGAAATCTTGAGGATCCTTGGCTGAACTTCTTAGACAGCTAAGTCCCTTTAATCCTTTTTAATTTATCATGATCTATAATTATCATTAATATTTATGGTACAATTTGATCCAGGTAATTGCCCACATATATTATTCCCTTTCCCTTCCACCTTTGTGAGTGGTCTTGCCACACTCGTGTTGGCTACGCCATTTCCCCTCCTCCTCCTCCTCCCCTCTCTGTGATTACCAATATTTGATGTTCCTCAGAGGATTTTTCCTATCTGCAGATTTTTGTACGTGTTTATATTTGGCATACCAGGAGAGGGTTCCGGGAGTTTTTCTACTCCCAGAGCCCGGCTGGAAGCCCAGGCTCGACAGTATGAAATATTCACACATACATGAAATAAATCTTGCTTTTAGCACTGAAACTGTACAGCAATTGCCAGCCACCAAACTGAAAATTACCCAACTTGTTCTCACATATCTACATTATCCCCGTATGAGGTTAAGGAGACTCAATGTGGGCAAGTGTGATTATGTTATAAAGGGAGCTCATATGCTGCATATACTTTCAATAATTTGAAAGTTAAAGACAGAGCTTAGTTTTTTAATGTATTCTGCTGCCACCTAACTGCCACTAACATACTTTGCCACCTGGACAGCAAAGTATTCCAGTTATATAACCTATAGGAAGCGGCCTGGTCGGGGACCGGGCCGCAAGGGACATTGAGCCCCGAAATCATAACATCACAAGATATATTCACTATGCTGTGGTTACCGGGGATGAACTACAGCCTATTTGGCTCAGTCATATGTGCATGACCATGGGTGCTTCTTATGCAAAACTTCAAGTGATGTACATGGTATATGTAGACGCTGCCATAGATTACCATCGCTGCAGTTCTATGGACATACTCCTTAAATGACATGAAAAAACTGGAAAGCGTACAAAATGTACAAAATGAAGTCCTGACAGTCATTTGTAGAATACCATAAATTGACAAAACATGAAATCTGTGACAAAAACTAGGTTTTCTAGCATTTAACGACTTCAAGACATTGAGTGCTACTCATGTTATTATAATGATCCGTCATTATAATGTTATCGCAAGAAATAATAAGAGTGCTGAGCAAATTATGGGTGGAAATATAAACGCACAAAATGGAAAGATCGAACAGCATCGAAGAACTCAGTTAGCTTGAGCAAGCAGGCGAGGTGACACCTGTGGAGGTGAGTCCTTCCTGGCACAATGAACCAGGTAAATTTATTAAGATAACGCAGATAACAGTACACTGACGAAGATAACAGTACTCTGACGCAGATAACAGTACACTGACGCAGATAACAGTACACTGACGCAGATAACAGTACACTGACGCAGATAACAGTACACTGACGCAGATAACAGTACACTGGCGCAGATAACAGTACACTGACGCAGATAACAGTACACTGGCGCAGATAACAGTACACTGACGCAGATAACAGTACACTGGCGCAGATAACAGTACACTGGCGCAGATAACAGTACACTGGCGCAGATAACAGTACACTGACGCAGATAACAGTACACTGACGCAGATAACAGTACACTGGCCCAGATAACAGTACACTGGCGCAGATAACAGTACACTGACGCAGATAACAGTACACTGACGCAGATAACAGTACACTGGCGTAGATAACAGTACACTGACGCAGATAACAGTACACTGGCGTAGATAACAGTACACTGACGCAGATAACAGTACACTGACGCAGATAACAGTACACTGACGCAGATATCAGTACACTGACGCAGATAACAGTACACTGGCGCAGATAACAGTGCACTGACGCAGATAACAGTACACTGGCGCAGATAACAGTACACTGACGCAGATAACAGTACACTGACGCAGATAACAGTACACTGACGCAGATAACAGTACACTGACGCAGATAACAGTACACTGGCGCAGATAACAGTACACTGACGCAGATAACAGTACACTGGCGCAGATAACAGTACACTGGCGCAGATAACAGTACACTGACGCAGATAACAGTACACTGGCGCAGATAACAGTACACTGGCGCAGATAACAGTACACTGACGCAAATAACAGTACACTGGCGTAGATAACAGTACACTGGCGCAGATAACAGTACACTGGCGCAGATAACAGTACACTAACGCAGATAACAGTACACTGACGCAGATAACAGTACACTGGCCCAGATAACAGTACACTGGCGCAGATAACAGTACACTGACGCAGATAACAGTACACTGACGCAGATAACAGTACACTGGCGTAGATAACAGTACACTGACGCAGATAACAGTACACTGACGCAGATAACAGTACACTGACGCAGATATCAGCACACTGACGCAGATAACAGTACACTGGCGCAGATAACAGTACACTGACGCAGATAACAGTACACTGGCGCCGATAACAGTACACTGACGCAGATAACAGTACACTGGCACAGATAACAGTACACTGGTGCAGATAACAGTACACTGACGCAGATAACAGTACACTGGCGCAGATAACAGTACACTGGCGCAGATAACAGTACACTGACGCAGATAACAGAATACTGGCGCAGATAACAGTACACTGGCGCAGATAACAGTACACTGAAGCAGATAACAGTACACTGGCGCAGATAACAGTACACTGGCGCAGATAACAGTACACTGACGCAGATAACAGTACACTGGCGCAGATAACAGTACATTGGCGCAGATAACAGTACACTGGCGCAGATAACAGTACACTGACGCAGATAACAGTACACTGGCGCAGATAACAGTACACTGGCGCAGATAACAGTACACTGACGCATATAACAGTACACTGGCGGGTCTGCTAATGCTATTTATGCCGGGCTGGAGCATCGTGGTACCGTGGGAAGGTAGTTTGATCACCTCAACCAGGCGAGAAGTGTCTTTGATGGGTAGTCAACACTGTTGTGAAACACAGTTAGCTTAATGTCTACAGTATCCAGTCTTGCCGTCATAAATGGCGAGGATAGTTTCAAGAATCCTTCAATTTGTTTTTCTTAGGAAACCTGTCCAAGTCTATCATGTCTAGGTGCTGAATAGTGTCATATATATATATCAAGCACATGCTGATAATATTATAACTTTATACATGCGTGCCTTCTCCAGTCTTGTCACCAAATAGTCTAATCAACTTTATTTTGCGGTTACCTGGAGTTGGTTCCGAGAATCAATGTTCTCAGGTCCGGTCTCTGATCAGGCCTCTTGGTTGGTGGTCTGGTCAACCAGGCTGTTGGACGCGGCTGCTAGCAGCATGACGTATGAATCACAGCCTGGCTGATCAGGTATCCTTTGGAGGTCTTTATCAAATTCTCTCTTAAACACTGTGAGGGGTCGGCCAGTTATGTCCCTTATGTGTAGTGGAAGCGTGTTGAACAGTCTCGGGCCTCTGATGTTGATAGTTCTCTCTTGAACACTGTGAGGGGTCGGCCAGTTATGCCCCTTATGTGTAGTGGAAGCGTGTTGAACAGTCTCGGGCCTCTGATGTTGATAGTTCTCTCTTGAACACTGTGAGGGGTCGGCCAGTTATGTCCCTTATGTGTAGTGGAAGCGTGTTGAACAGTCTCGGGCCTCTGATGTTGATAGTTCTCTCTTGAACACTGTGAGGGGTCGGCCAGTTATGCCCCTTATGTGTAGTGGAAGCGTGTTGAACAGACTCGGGCCTCTGATGTTGATAGTTCTCTCTTGAACACTGTGAGGGGTCGGCCAGTTATGTCCCTTATGTGTAGTGGAAGCGTGTTGAACAGTCTCGGGCCTCTGATGTTGATAGTTCTCTCTTGAACACTGTGAGGGGTCGGCCAGTTATGTCCCTTATGTGTAGTGGAAGCGTGTTGAACAGTCTCGGGCCTCTGATGTTGATAGTTCTCTCTTGAACACTGTGAGGGGTCGGCCAGTTATGTCCCTTATGTGTAGTGGAAGCGTGTTGAACAGTCTCGGGCCTCTGATGTTGATAGTTCTCTCTTGAACACTGTGAGGGGTCGGCCAGTTATGCCCCTTATGTGTAGTGGAAGCGTGTTGAACAGTCTCGGGCCTCTGATGTTGATAGTTCTCTCTTGAACACTGTGAGGGGTCGGCCAGTTATGTCCCTTATGTGTAGTGGAAGCGTGTTGAACAGTCTCGGGCCTCTGATGTTGATAGTTCTCTCTTGAACACTGTGAGGGGTCGGCCAGTTATGCCCCTTATGTGTAGTGGAAGCGTGTTGAACAGACTCGGGCCTCTGATGTTGATAGTTCTCTCTTGAACACTGTGAGGGGTCGGCCAGTTATGTCCCTTATGTGTAGTGGAAGCGTGTTGAACAGTCTCGGGCCTCTGATGTTGATAGTTCTCTCTTGAACACTGTGAGGGGTCGGCCAGTTATGCCCCTTATGTGTAGTGGAAGCGTGTTGAACAGTCTCGGGCCTCTGATGTTGATAGTTCTCTCTTGAACACTGTGAGGGGTCGGCCAGTTATGTCCCTTATGTGTAGTGGAAGCGTGTTGAACAGTCTCGGGCCTCTGATGTTGATAGTTCTCTCTTGAACACTGTGAGGGGTCGGCCAGTTATGCCCCTTATGTGTAGTGGAAGCGTGTTGAACAGTCTCGGGCCTCTGATGTTGATAGTTCTCTCTTGAACACTGTGAGGGGTCGGCCAGTTATGTCCCTTATGTGTAGTGGAAGCGTGTTGAACAGTCTCGGGCCTCTGATGTTGATAGTTCTCTCTTGAACACTGTGAGGGGTCGGCCAGTTATGTCCCTTATGTGTAGTGGAAGCGTGTTGAACAGTCTCGGGCCTCTGATGTTGATAGTTCTCTCTTGAACACTGTGAGGGGTCGGCCAGTTATGTCCCTTATGTGTAGTTTTTATTATTATTATTATTATTATTATTATTATTATTATTATTTTCTACCACAGACGTGGCCACACATTTACAATGCTAACCAGCATATATACATTTTCTTCTGTCCTCCATGGACAGGGTTAGAGATGTGTTAAACATATAGTTCAAGGGTTTATTGAACACTCAACCACAGAAGGTGATTCGGTGCTTTTAAAATGCTAAGCTAACCTACGTACGTAAATACATAGATACATAGATTTACGTATGCCCTACATAAAGTGTTTGATGTGTCTTTTACATAGTGTCATTAATGTCCATTCACAAAGGTGAAATGTAATTCTGATCTGCTTCCATATATACTTTATACCCATACATATACATACACACACACATATACATACATATATACACACACATGCATTCACATACATTTGTCTCATTTACTCTGACAGGGTGAGGTAGCTGATAAAGAAACTAGTGTGCAATTAAGCACTTAATCACTGAAGGTGATGAAGGTGCTTTTACAAGCTCAGGTTATATAGTTACATCATATATATACATTGTATAATTGATACATTACATGGTCAATCTTGGATACAAGTCCAATATATCATCAAGTGTTCCAGTACCCATATACTTGGGCCTCTGATGTTGATAGAGTTCTCTCTCAGAGTACCTGTTGCACCTCTGCTCTTCAACGGGGTTATTCTGCACATCCTGCCATGCCTCCTGGTCTCATGTGATGTTATTTTTGTGTGCAGGTTTGGGACCAGCCCCTCTACTATTTTCTACTTGTAAATTAGTATGTATCTCTTCCGCCTGCGCTCAAGAGAATACAGATTTAGGCTCTTTAGTCGGTCCCAGTAGTTTAGATGTTTTACTGAGTGGATTCTAGCAGTAAAGGATCTCTGCACGCTCTCCAGGTCAGCAATTTCTCCAGCTTTGAAAGGGGCTGTCATTGTGCAACAGTATTCCATCATTGGTGTAGCATCTCTAGTGTGAAACGTTCTTGTTATCCAACCTGTCATTTTTCTTGCAGTTGTGACGGCTACTTTATTGTGTTTGTTAAAGTTAAGGTCTTCCGACATGAGTACTCGCAAGTCTGTTACATTAATTTTTCGTTTATCTGTCTATCTCACTAAAGTAAGGGGGTCAGACCAGGCCGCTGTGCTAAAGTCAACACATAGTTCGTTATAGATAACCAATAAAGTCGGTGCAATTCCTTACGTTAAGTAATGGTAATGTCTTCTCATAGACGTAATAACAGGATAAAAACCCTCACTTGTGTATTTGTGAGATTTATGTAAAGAATTTACACCAAGTCTTTCGCACTCTCCTGAGTGTTTTGTCACGGTCTGAGTGTGTGGTTAGGACCAGACTTAAGTCTGGGGAATTCCTTACGTTCTTGAGGTGACTTCTACGTCAGTCACAACCGTCAGGCCTCGAGCTTCATTACCACGTCAGATCAGAGACGTTCGAGAGACATATAATTTCACCTGATCCCTCTGTTCACCCAGTAGTAGATAGATACGCTGATGTTATTTAGCTGTGCAGACAATGAGTCACAATAACGTGGCTGAAGTATGTTGACCAGACCACACACTAGAAACTGAAGGGACGACGATGTTTCCGTCCGTCCTGGACCATTCTCAAGTCGATTGTCTCGACTCAAGTCACAATCGACTTGAGAATGGTCCAGGACGGACCGAAACGTCGTCGTCCCTTCACTTTCGAGTGTGTGGTCTGGTCAACATTATTTAGCTGTTCCGGGCTGCATCCTAGGAAAAGGGGGAGAGGGGGGGGGGCGGTTAAGGTTTGTAGTTGGTCTATTGGGACTTAGATAAGCCTCGTAACTACCTTGTTGAGATTCGGGGGTTCGA
The DNA here is from genome assembly GCF_040958095.1 of Procambarus clarkii. NCBI lineage: Eukaryota > Metazoa > Arthropoda > Malacostraca > Decapoda > Cambaridae > Procambarus > Procambarus clarkii. The sequence goes on from NC_091175.1 coordinate 26,780,123, forward strand.
AGACCAAGAGGCCCGGTCTCCCAGTTGAGGCTCTGGTCAACCAGACCTAACTACTGTCCTCGACAATGGGAGGCCAAAACTGAACCATACCAGTGTGGTATGATTATGGTGGTATATTCCTGTAAATTCACACAACTCTCTGGGAACTTGTACAGTTGCCTTGACAACAGACTTAACAATTGCGTTAAAGCTGCGGGGATCTTCCCAAACTTTAAGAATATGCTAGACAGACCCTGGGGCCAGATTGACGAAGCAGTTACGCAAGCACTGACGAACCTGGGGCCAGAATCGCGAAGCAGTTACGCAAGCACTTACGGGGGCCAGATTGACGAAGCAGTTACGCAAGCACTGACGAACCTGGGGCCAGAATCGCGAAGCAGTTACGCAAGCACTTACGGGGGCCAGATTCACGAAGCAGTTACGCAAGCACTTACGGGGGCCAGATTCACGAAGCAGTTACGCAAGCACTTACGGGGGCCAGATTCACGAAGCAGTTACGCAAGCACTTACGGGGGCCAGATTCACGAAGCAGTTACGCAAGCACTTACGGGGGCCAGATTCACGAAGCAGTTACGCAAGCACTTACGGGGCCAGATTCACGAAGCAGTTACGCAAGCATTTACGAACCTGTCCATCTTTTCCCAATCTTTGGCGGCTTTGTTTACAATTATTAAACAGTTAATAAGCTCGGAAGCACCAGGAGGCTGTTTATAACAATAACAACAGTTGATTGGCAAGTTTTCATGCTTGTAAACTGTTCAATAAATGTAACCAAAGTCGTCAAAGATTCAGGAAAGATGTACACGTTCGTAAGTGCTTGCGTAACTGCTTCGTGAATCTGGCCCCAGGTTCGTAAGTGCTTGCGTAACTGCTTCGTGAATCTGGCCCCAGGTTCGTAAGTGCTTGCGTAACTGCTTCGTGAATCTAACCCTAGGTCGCCAATATGGGACCACACATAAGCCTAAAGACGGAATTGCATTATCGTAATAGGTCCACACATGGCTCAATAGGCCTACGCATGGCTGAATAGGCCTACTGCAGTTGTTTTATATCCCCCCCTTGTTATAGCCCGTGGCCCATGTAATAGAAGACTATCGATTACAACGGCTCATAATCTATTACTATCTATCATAATCTAAGATGTATCTATTACTTCCACACCCTATCCGCTCATAATATGCAAACACCTGTATCTGGACACAGGTGTTGGGTGCACATGTTTACTACCTCAAGGATTTTTTCCAGGAGCAAATATAATATTTTATGGTTGAGTTTTACGCGACTTGGTTCAACCAATCACAAAGTTAGAAGGTCATGAGGAGGAGTTAACAACAGCCAATCAGGGAAGATTACGAGCCCCGACCGCGGGAGAGGTGGAGAATTCTTATGAGGGTCCTCACAGAGAGCACAGTGAGGGGGGGGGGCATGGTCTCCCATGAGGGGGGGCATGGTCTCCCAGTGAGAGGGCATGGTCTCCCAGTGAGGGGGCGCATGGTCTCCCAGTGAGGAGGGCATGGTCTCCCAGTGAGGGGGGCATGGTCTCCCAGTGAGGGGGGGCATGGTCTCCCAGTGAGGGGGGGCCTGGTCTCCCAGTGAGGGAGGGCATGGTCTCCCAGTGAGGGAGGGCATGGTCTCCCAGTGAGGGGGGCATGGTCTCCCAGTGAGGGGGCGCATGGTCTCCCAGTGAGGGGGGCATGGTCTCCCAGTACGGGGGGCATGGTCTCCAAGTGAGGGGGGGCATGGTCTCCCAGTGAGGGGGGCATGGTCTCCCAGTGAAGGGGGGCATGGTCTCCTAGTGAAGGGGGGCATGGTCTCCCAGTGAGGGGGGGCATGGTCTCCCAGTGAGGGAGGGCATGGTCTCCCAGTGAGTGGGGCATGGTCTCCCAGTGAGGGGGGGCATGGTCTCCCAGTGAGGGGGGGCCTGGTCTCCCAGTGAGGGAGGGCATGGTCTCCCAGTGAGGGAGGGCATGGTCTCCCAGTGAGGGGGGCATGGTCTCCCAGTGAGGGGGGCATGGTTTTCCAGTGAGAGGGCATGGTCTCCCAGTGAGGGGGCATGGTTTCCCAGTGAGGAGGCATGGTCTCCCAGTGAGGGGGGGCATGGCCTCCCAGTGAGGGGGGCATGGTCTCCCAGTGAGAGGGCATTGTTTCCCAGTGAGGGGGGCATGGTCTCCCAGTGAGGGGGGCATGGTCTCCCAGTGAGGGGGGGGCATGGTATCCCAGTGAGGGGGCATGGTCTCCCAGTGAGGGAGGGCATGGTCTCCCAGTGAGGGGGGGCATGGTTTCCCAGTGAGGGGGCATGGTCTCCCAGTGAGGAAGGGCATGGTCTTCCAGTGAGGGGGCATGGTCTCCCAGTGAGGGGGGGCATGGTCTCCCAATGAGGGGGGGCATGGACTCCCAGTGAGGGAGGGCATGGTCTCCCAGTGAGAGGGCATGGTTTCCCAGTGAGGGGGCATGGTTTCCCAGTGAGGGGGCATGGTCTCCCAGTGAGGGGAGGCATGGTCTCCCAGTGAGGGGGGGCATGGTCTCCCAGTGAGGGGGGGCATGGTCTCCCAGTGAGGGGGGAATGGTCTCCCAGTGAGGGAGGCATGGTCTCCCAGTGAGGGGGCATGGTCTCCCAGTGAGGGAGGGCATGGTCTCCCAGTGAGGGGGGGCATGGTCTCGCAGTGAGGGGGGCATGGTCTCCCAGTGAGGGGGGCATGGTCTCCCAGTGAGGGGGGCATGGTCTCCCAGTGAGGGGGGCATGGTCTCCCAGTGAGGGGGGCATGGCCTCCCAGTGAAGGGGGCATGGTCTCCCAGTGACGGGGGATATGGTCTCCCATGAGGGGGGGCATGGTCTCCCAGTGAGGGGGGCATGGTCTCCCAGTGAGGGGGGAGCATGGTCTCCCAGTGAGGGGGGAGCATGGTCTCCCAGTGAGGGGTGGGCATGGTCTCCCATGAGGGGGGCATGGTCTCCCATGAGGGGGGGCATGGTCTCCCAGTGAGGGGGGCATGGTCTCCCAGTGAGGGGGGAGCATGGTCTCCCAGTGAGGGGGGAGCATGGTCTCCCAGTGAGGGGGGAGTATGGTCTCCCAGTGAAGGGGGAGTATGGTCTCCCAGTGAGGGGGGGGGCATGGTCTCCCAGTGAGAGGGGAGCATGGTCTCCCAGTGAGGGGGAGCATGGTCTCCCAGTGAGGGGGGCATGGTCTCCCAGTGAGGGGGAGCATGGTCTCCCAGTGAGGGGGGGCATGGTCTCCCAGTGAGGGGAGCATGGTCTCCCAGTGAGGGGGGAGCATGGTCTCCCAGTGAGGGGGGGCATGGTCTCCCAGGGAGGGGAGCATGGTCTCCCAGTGAGGGGGGGCATGGTCTCCCAGTGAGGGGAGCATGGTCTCCCAGTGAGGGGAGCATGGTCTCCCAGTGAGGGGGGGCATGGTCTCCCAGTGAGGGGGAGCATGGTCTCCCAGTGAGAGGGGAGCATGGTCTCCCAGTGAGGGGGGGGGCATGGTCTCCCGGTAAGGGGGGGCATGGTCTCCCAGTGAGGGGGGGTATGGTCTCCCAGTGAGGGGGGCATGGTCTCCCAGTGAGGGGGGCATGGTCTCCCAGTGAGGGGGCATGGTCTCCCAGTGAGGGCGGCATGGTCTCCCAGTGAGGGGAGGCATGGTCTCCCAGTGAGGGGGGGCATGGTCTCCCAGTGAGGGGGGGCATGGTCTCCCAGTGAGGGGAGGCATGGTCTCCCAGTGAGGGGGGGCATGGTCTCCCAGTGAGGGGGGGCATGGTCTCCCAGTGAGGGGGGGGCATGGTCTCCCAGTGAGGGGGGGGCATGGTCTCCCAGTGAGGGGGGGGGCATGGTCTCCCAGTGAGGGGAGGCATGGTCTCCCAGTGAGGGGGGGCATGGTCTCCCAGTGAGGGGTGGGCAGAAACATTGGGCAAAGTTTCTTTCACCCTATGCCCCTGTTACCTAGCAGTAAAATAGGTACCTGGGTGTTAGTCAGCTGTCACGGGCTGCTTCCTGGGGGTGGAGGCCTGGTCGAGGACCGGGCCGCGGGGACACTAAAAAGCCCCGAAATCATCTCAAGATAACCTCAAGATAACCTAGATAACCAGTGAGGGGGGCATGGTCTCCCAGTGAGGGGGTGCATGGTCTCCCAGTGAGGGGGGCATGGTCTCCCAGTGAGGGGGGGCATGGTCTCCCAGTGAGGGGGGGCATGGTCTCCCAGTGAGGGAGGCATGGTCTCCCAGTGAGGGGAGCATGGTCTCCCAGTGAGGGGGGGGGCATGGTCTCCCAGTGAGGGGGCATGGTCTCCCAGTGAGGGGGGGCATGGTCTCCCAGTGAGGGGGTGCATGGTCTCCCAGTGAGGGGGGCATGGTCTCCCAGTGAGGGGGGGCATGGTCTCCCAGTGAGGGGGGGCATGGTCTCCCAGTGAGGGAGGCATGGTCTCCCAGTGAGGGGGGGCATGGTCTCCCAGTGAGGGGGCATGGTCTCCCAGTGAGGGGGCATGGTCTCGAAGTGAGGGTGGCATGGTCTCCCAGTGAGGGGGGCATGGTCTCCCAGTGAGGGGGGCATGGTCTCCCAGTGAGGGGGGCATGGTCTCCCAGTGAGGGTGGGGCATGGTCTCCCAGTGTGGGGGGTATGGTCTCCCAGTGAGGGGGGCATGGTCTCCCAGTGTGGGGGGCATGGTCTCTCAGTGAAGGGGGGCATGATCTCCCAGTGAGGGTGGGCATGGTCTCCCAGTGAGAGGGGGGCATGGTCTCTCAGTGAGGGGGGGCATGGTCTCCCAGTGAGGGGGGGAATGGTCTCCCAGTGACGGGGCATGGTCTCCCAGTGAGGGGGGGCATGGTCTCCCAGTGAGGGGGCATGGTCTCCCGGTGAGGGGACATGGTCTCCCAGTGAGAGGGCATGGTCTCCCAGTGAGGGGGGGTATGGTCTCCCAGTGAGGGGGCATGGTCTCCCAGTGAGGGGGGCATGGTCTCCCAGTGAGGGGGGTATGGCCTCCCAGTGAGGGAGCATGGTCTCCGAGTGAGGGGGCATGGTCTCCCAGTGAGGGGGGCATGGTCTCCCAGTGAGAGGGGGCATGGTCTCCCAATGAGGTGGGCATGGTCACCCAGTGTGGGGGGCATGGTCTCTCAGTGAAGGGGGGCATGGTCTCCCAGTGAGGGTGGGCATGGTCTCCCAGTGAGAGGGGGGCATGGTCTCTCAGTGAGGGGGGGCATGGTCTCCCAGTCAGGGGGGACATGGTCTCCAAGTGAGGGGGCATGGTCTCCTAGTCAGGGGGGCATGGTCTCCCAGTGAGGGGGGCATGGTCTCACAGTGAGGGGGGCATGGTCTCCCAGTGAGGGGGGCATGGTCTCCCAGTCAGGGGGGCATGGTATCCCAGTGTGGGAGGCATGGTCTCCCAATGAGGGGGGGCATGGTCTCCCAATGAGGGGGGGCATGGTCTCCCAGTGAGGGGGCATGATCTCCCAGTGAAGAGGGGCATGGTCTCCCTGTGAGGGGGCATGGCCTCCCAGTGAGGGAGGGGCATGGTCTCCCAGTGAGAAGGGGCATGGTCTCCCAGTGAGGGGGCAGTACAGTCTCCCAGTGAGGGGGGGCATAGTCTCCCAGTGAGGGGGGCATGGTCTCCCAGTGAGGGGGGCCATGGTCTCCCAGTGAGGGGGGGCATGGTCTTCCAGTGAGGGGGCATGGTCTCCCAGTGAGGGGGCATGGTCTCCCAGTGAGGGGGGCATGGTCTCCCAGTGAGGGGGCATGGTCTCCCAGTGAGGGAGGAGCATGGTCTCCCAGTGAGAGGGCATGGTCTCCCAGTGAGGGAGGGCATGGTCTCCCAGTGAGGGAGGGCATGGTCTCCCAGTGAGGGGGGCATGGTCTCCCAGTGAGAGGGCATGGTCTCCCAGTGAGGGAGGGCATGGTCTCCCAGTGAGGGAGGGCATGGTCTCCCAGTGAGGGGGGCATGGTCTCCCAGTGAGGGGGGCATGGTCTCCCAGTGAGGGAGGGCATGGTCTCCCAGTGACGGGGGCATGGTTTCCCAGTGAGGGGGGCATGGTCTCCCAGTGAGGGGGGGCATGGTCTCCCAGTGAGGGGGGGGCATGGTCTCCCAGTGAGGGGGGGCATGGTCTCCCAGTGAGGGGGGGGCATGGTCTCCCAGTGAGGGGGGGCATGGTCTCCCAGTGAGGGGGGGGCATGGTCTCCCAGTGAGGGGGGGCATGGTCTCCCAGTGAGGGGGGCATGGTCTCCCAGTGAGGGGGAGCATGGTCTCCCAGTGAGGAGGGAGCATGGTCTCCCAGTGAGGGGGGAGTATGGTCTCCCAGTGAGGGGGGGCATGGTCTCCCAGTGAGAGGGGAGCATGGTCTCCCAGTGAGGGGGGAGTATGGTCTCCCAGTGAGGGGGGGCATGGTCTCCCAGTGAGGGGGAGCATGGTCTCCCAGTGAGGGGGGGCATGGTCTCCAAGTGAGGGGGAGCATGGTCTCCCAGTGAGGGGGGAACATGGTCTCCCAGTGAGGGGGGAGCATGGTCTCCCAGTGAGAGGGGAGCATGGTCTCCCAGTGAAGGGGGGGCATGGTCTCCCAGTGAGGGGGGGGCATGGTCTTCCAGTGAGGGGGGGCATGGTCTCCCAGTGAGGGGGGGCATGGTCTCCCAGTGAGGGGGGGCATGGTCTAACAGTGAGGGGGGCATGGTCTCCCAGTGAGGGGGGGCATGGTCTCCCAGTGAGGGGGGGGGCATGATCTCCCAGTGAGGGGGGGCATGGTCTCCCAGTGAGGGGGGGCATGGTCTCCCAGTGAGGGGGGGCATGGTCTCCCAGTGAGGGGGGGCATGGTCTCCCAGTGAGGGGGGGCATGGTCTCCCAGTGAGGGGGGGGCATGGTCTCCCAGTGAGGGGGGGCATGGTCTCCCAGTGAGGGGGGCATGGTCTCCCAGTGAGGGGGAGCATGGTCTCCCAGTGAGGGGGGAGCATGGTCTCCCAGTGAGGGGGGAGTATGGTCTCCCAGTGAGGGGGGGCATGGTCTCCCAGTGAGAGGGGAGCATGGTCTCCCAGTGAGGGGGAGCATGGTCTCCCAGTGAGGGGGGGCATGGTCTCACAGTGAGGGGGGCATGGTCTCCCAGTGAGGGGGGCATGGTCTCCCAGTCAGGGGGGCATGGTCTCCCAGTGTGGGAGGCATGGTCTCCCAATGAGGGGGGGCATGGTCTCCCAATGAGGGGGGGCATGGTCTCCCAGTGAGGGGGCATGATCTCCCAGTGAAGAGGGGCATGGTCTCCCTGTGAGGGGGCATGGCCTCCCAGTGAGGGAGGGGCATGGTCTCCCAGTGAGAAGGGGCATGGTCTCCCAGTGAGGGGGCAGTACAGTCTCCCAGTGAGGGGGGGCATAGTCTCCCAGTGAGGGGGGCATGGTCTCCCAGTGAGGGGGGCCATGGTCTCCCAGTGAGGGGGGGGCATGGTCTTCCAGTGAGGGGGCATGGTCTCCCAGTGAGGGGGCATGGTCTCCCAGTGAGGGGGGCATGGTCTCCCAGTGAGGGGGCATGGTCTCCCAGTGAGGGAGGAGCATGGTCTCCCAGTGAGAGGGCATGGTCTCCCAGTGAGGGAGGGCATGGTCTCCCAGTGAGGGAGGGCATGGTCTCCCAGTGAGGGGGGCATGGTCTCCCAGTGAGAGGGCATGGTCTCCCAGTGAGGGAGGGCATGGTCTCCCAGTGAGGGAGGGCATGGTCTCCCAGTGAGGGGGGCATGGTCTCCCAGTGAGGGGGGCATGGTCTCCCAGTGAGGGAGGGCATGGTCTCCCAGTGACGGGGGCATGGTTTCCCAGTGAGGGGGGCATGGTCTCCCAGTGAGGGGGGGCATGGTCTCCCAGTGAGGGGGGGGCATGGTCTCCCAGTGAGGGGGGGCATGGTCTCCCAGTGAGGGGGGGGCATGGTCTCCCAGTGAGGGGGGGCATGGTCTCCCAGTGAGGGGGGGGCATGGTCTCCCAGTGAGGGGGGGCATGGTCTCCCAGTGAGGGGGGCATGGTCTCCCAGTGAGGGGGAGCATGGTCTCCCAGTGAGGGGGGAGCATGGTCTCCCAGTGAGGGGGGAGTATGGTCTCCCAGTGAGGGGGGGCATGGTCTCCCAGTGAGAGTGGAGCATGGTCTCCCAGTGAGGGGGGAGTATGGTCTCCCAGTGAGGGGGGGCATGGTCTCCCAGTGAGGGGGAGCGTGGTCTCCCAGTGAGGGGGAGCATGGTCTCCCAGTGAGGGGGGAACATGGTCTCCCAGTGAGGGGGGAGCATGGTCTCCCAGTGAGAGGGGAGCATGGTCTCCCAGTGAAGGGGGGGCATGGTCTCCCAGTGAGGGGGGGGCATGGTCTTCCAGTGAGGGGGGGCATGGTCTCCCAGTGAGGGGGGGGCATGGTCTCCCAGTGAGGGGGGGCATGGTCTCCCAGTGAGGGGGGCATGGTCTCCCAGTGATGGGGGCATGGTCTCCCAGTGAGGGGGGGCATGGTCTCCCAGTGAGGGGGGGCATGGTCTCCCAGTGAGGGGGGGCATGGTCTCCCAGTGAGGGGGGGCATGGTCTCCCAGTGAGGGGGGGCATGGTCTCCCAGTGAGGGGGGGCATGGTCTCCCAGTGAGGGGGGGGCATGGTCTCCCAGTGAGGGGGGGCATGGTCTCCCAGTGAGGGGGGCATGGTCTCCCAGTGAGGGGGAGCATGGTCTCCCAGTGAGGGGGGAGCATGGTCTCCCAGTGAGGGGGGAGTATGGTCTCCCAGTGAGGGGGGGCATGGTCTCCCAGTGAGAGGGGAGCATGGTCTCCCAGTGAGGGGGAGCATGGTCTCCCAGTGAGGGGGGCATGGTCTCCCAGTGAGGGGGGGCATGGTCTCCCAGTGAGGGGGGGGCATGGTCTCCCAGTGAGGGGGGGCATGGTCTCCCAGTGAGGGGGGGCATGGTCTCCCAGTGAGGGTGGGGCATGGTCTCCCAGTGAGGGGGGGCATGGTCTCCCAGTGAGGGGGGCATGGTCTCCCAGTGAGGGGGAGCATGGTCTCCCAGTGAGGGGGGAGCATGGTCTCCCAGTGAGGGGGGAGTATGGTCTCCCAGTGAGGGGGGGCATGGTCTCCCAGTGAGAGGGGAGCATGGTCTCCCAGTGAGGGGGAGCATGGTCTCCCAGTGAGGGGGGGCATGGTCTCCCAGTGAGGGGGGGCATGGTCTCCCAGTGAGGGGGGGCATGGTCTCCCAGTGAGGGGAGCATGGAGATGAGAGATGGAGGAACCATAAGAAAATAAAGAAATAGGGGTAATAATAGAACAAAAGTATGATACTAAATAAAAAAAATAAAGATGGAAAGTGGAAAAGCTAAAAGAAGTCCTCTTGAATAAATTCGTAATTGGGAAAAGGACACGATAAATAGGAACAATTAACTGAAGGAAAATCCTGCTGATTTTAGCTTAATAATACTACACCCCTCATACTCTGAACCTCACTCTCATAATACAACACCTCTCATACTCTGAACCTCACTCTCATAATACAACACCTCTCATACTCTGAACCCCACTCTCATAATACAACACCTCTCATACTCTGAACCTCGCTCTCATAATACAACACCTCTCATACTCTGAACCTCACTCTCATAATACAACACCTCTCATACTCTGAACCTCACTCTCATAATACAACACCCCTCATACTCTGACCCTCACTCTCATAATACAACACCCCTCATACTCTGACCCTCACTCTCATAATACAACACCTCTCATACTCTGAACCTCACTCTCATAATACAACACCCCTCATACTCTGACCCTCACTCTCATAATACAACACCCCTCATACTCTGACCCTCACTCTCATAATACAACACCTCTCATACTCTGAACCTCACTCTCATAATACAACACCCCTCATACTCTGACCCTCACTCTCATAATACAACACCCCTCATACTCTGACCCTCACTCTCATAATACAACACCTATGTTATGTGATGTTATAGTGGCCAGAATACGCCTGGGATATAGACGTATCTGGCAGCTTTCTCAAAACCCAAATGTCGAGTACACAATGTGTCAACTTTGTGAAAGAGAAAACATGCACTCTCTTGAACATTATATTGTAGAATGTCCCATACTGACTGACTTTCGCCCTCCTGGGCTAAGGTATGCTGAACTCTGTAATTACTATATGAGTACTGGAACACTTGATGATATATTGGACTTGTATCCAAGATTAACCATGTAATATATCAATTATACAATGTATATATATATGATGTAACTATATAACCTGAGCTTGTAAAAGCACCTTCATCACCTTCAGTGATTAAGTGCTGAATTGCACACTAGTTTCTCTATCAGCTATCTCACCCTGTCAGAGTAAAAGAGACAAATGTATGTGAATGCATGTGTGTGTGTATGTATATGTATGTGTATAAAGTATATATGGAAGCTGATCAGAATTACATTTCACCTTTGTAAATGCACATTAATGACACTAATGTGCATTTACACTGCACATTAGTGTCATTAAAGACACTTCGATGTAAAAGACACATCGAACACTTTATGTAGGGCATACGTAAATCTGTGTATCTATGTATTTACGTATGTAGGTTAGCTTAGCATTTTAAAAGCACCGAATCACCTTCTGTGGTTGAGTGTTCAATAAACCCTTGAACTATATGTTTAACACTTCTCTAACCCTGTCCATGGAGGACACAAGAAAATGTATATATGCTGGTTAGCATTGTAAATGTGTGGCCACGTCTGTGGTAGAAAAAAAAAATACAACACCTCTCATACTCTGAACCTCGCTCTCATAATACAACACCCCTCATACTCTGAACCTCGCTCTCATAATACAACACACCTCTCATACTCTGAACCTCGCTCTCATAATACAACACCTCTCATACTCTGAACCTCGCTCTCATAATACAACACCTCTCATAATACAACACCTCTCATACTCTGAACCTCGCTCTCACAATACAACACCCTTCATACTCTGAACCTCGCTCTCATAATACAACACCCTTCATACTCTGAACCTCGCTCTCATAATACAACACCCTTCATACTCTGAACCTCGCTCTCATAATACAACACCCTTCATACTCTGAACCTCGCTCTCATAATACAACACCCTTCATACTCTGAACCTCGCTCTCATAATACAGAATCTTCTTATGTTGCTATTCAGCCAAGATGTTAATATAGCCATTATTTTAACAACTTCATATTGTTGACATAACATTTGAGTTTACATAAAGAGCTTCACACATCTATGTGCCAAAAGCCAGAGGAGAAGATTGAGAAAAGCTGATTGGATTACGGTAATGTTAAGTTAATTTACAAATTCTTATGAATATGCAGTCGATTTACTGTTGCATAATTTTCTAGTACCATACGAACTCTGTGGTAACATCAATCAGAATTGGAACCACATATAATACGTGGTCAAACTACATTATAGTAGAATACAGTCATGTAAAACATCTGGGAGCAATCATGTCAGAAAATCTTACATTTAATGAACACAATACAGTAGTTGTCACAAGTGCAAGGGAACATTGTAAGTTAAATAGGGAAGCTATTTGGCAAATAATATTTGCATAAAAATATTGGCAAATAATATTTGCCAAATCAATGATAGTACCATTTTAGACACTGGAAATATTCATTATGTTAACATTGTTACATATTAACTGCCCTATTCAACGTTGAAATGATATGTTGTTGATGCTGAAATGCAGAGTGCACAGAGTTCCTAG